>NW_026682609.1:3143-4000 GCF_030247185.1 Malaya genurostris | reverse complement strand
CGGTCTCCCCTACGGAATAAATCGATTTCAGTAAAAACAGGTCTTAAGATCTGTACGAGCAATAACCTTATTAAAAACTTTTCAATGCTGTTCATAGCCATGGAGTAACATACTGCTTACTTACTTACCAGTTTATTTTCATACATCCAAGGACTTTAGGAAATCACGATTTTGGAGCATGAAGATTAAGTTCTATGATCGACTTTGTTATGCTGGTAGATCTTAAGACCTGAACTCCAGGTAATTTTTGGATGACCAAGAGCATTCACAATAAGTCAATGATCATTATGGTATCACGAGCATGAATCGTCTTCAAGAATCTTGTTAGTTCACTTGGTTGCGCTGGTAGCTCTTAAAGCGTATACTCCAGGAAGTTTCTGGATGAACTATCATTTCCTCATTCATCAAAATGATCCCAATAATTGAATGTGAATTGAATTGAATGAGTATGGAACACAGAAAAGAAACTCACTAATGTCAACGGTTACATTTGTAAACCTCAGGGCTTTCCAAGGAGATTTTGGATGGACAAGATCTTCCCCAGACATTATCACAGAATGTCAATTTATTGAATATACTACTGTACTCCTATACCGCACTCAATAGTCATGCAAAAGTCAGAATTCTTGGATTCCTACAGATCTTAACTAGATTCTATGAAACAAAACCATTCTGTATTGTAAGTTTTTGCCTTTCTCATATAGAAAGGCTATACAATTACTGTGAAAACTGACTTTTGAGGAAAAATGTGCAAAAAATTGTCATATACCATTCGACTCAGTTCGTCGAGTACGCAGAATCTCTCTCTCTCTCTCTCTCTCTCTCTCTCTCTCTCTCTCTCTCTCTCTCTCTCTCTA
>NW_026682609.1:0-2643 GCF_030247185.1 Malaya genurostris | reverse complement strand
GAGAGATTTTCTTTGGGCTAAAGGACGAACACGAACGGCCTCTTGACATTCAGAAAATGATAGAAGAAAGAGACAACTTCTATGATGAGGTAATTTTGGCAAACGATAAGACACGATCAAAAAATTTATCCTTCCACAATAAAGGAAGAGAAGAAGCACCTCACATAGCAGACGAAGAAATAGTTTTCAAAAGGATTCAAGGAATCAAAAAGAAAACTAAAGAAAGATTTTCACCGACTGAAGCTATGGAGGACAAACAAAGAACGATCCTCGATAGGTCCGGCCGGGAAATTCACAAAGAAAACATAAAAAGACTTTGAAATTAATATTTGTCTTTCTTTCAGGATGGACTTTAGGATCATCGCACTCATTTCTCTCATTCCCTTTTCCTATCCTCAATTCATTCAAATACATGACATTTCGAATAATCCGGGTGCGTTAATTATGAAAGTTGGAGAAGGAAGAATTAGTTTAGGCTATGATAAGGTTTTGCACATTATAGAATTAAACCAGTTCCAGAATTCAATTACTACAATTAAAAATGTGTTGAATCGAATCAACAATAAAACAGGAGATTTTTCAAATTTAATCGAATTAAAGCTTTCAATGATAAATGATACATTCATGAGCCTTCTCCCAAGAAACAGAAAGGTAAAAAGATCAATAGAAGTGTTAGGAAGCACTATCAAACTAATCACCGGAAATTTAGATGCCCAGGATTTGAGAAATATTAATGCAGATCTATATGCACTGAAAAACAATGAAAATAGCTTATTAAATGAAAATAACAAACAAATATCTATCAATGCAAATTTTCAAGAACGAATTAATATTGTAAACAATCAGATCAAGGATCATGAGAACAGTTTAGCTAAAATTTTACTTAAAGAAGATTATATCATAACTGAATCCACTAAAATTTCAATCTTATTTCAATTAGATATGCTCTTAAACTCATTACATTCTATAGAAAATAGCTTATCACTCGTCAAGGTCAACATAATAAACAAACAAATTTTATCAAATAGTGAACTAGAGGTCATAGCAGCAAAGCTAACCAAGCAAGGATTCAAGATTGATAGTTTAGACGAAGTTTGCGTGTACCTGACAACTACAGCGTTTTATCAAGGAGATAACATCATTATCAGCATCAATATCCCTAACGTACAGCCTATTGTGTTTGACAAAATGCTTTTATTACCGCTACCTGTGAACAACAAAACAGTGAGCATTGACCACAAAGTAATCTTCAAACATGTAAACGAGACGTTAGCCGTTTCTACAGGATGCCAAGAAACGCCCAAAATTACTATCTGTAAACGAGAACTATTGACAAACATCAGTGCAGATGATTGCATCGCACCATTGATTAGAGGTTTGAACGGAAAATGTCCCTTCTCAGAATTGCCACAAACCATCGAATATGAATTACCCGCACCTGGTACCATAATAGTCAAAGCGCTCACCAACAAAATTACATTGAGCAGCACGTGTGGAATTAATCAAAAAGAGTTGAAAGGCATTTTTCTCGTCTCATTCCACAATTGTACCATCATTATTGGAAACAAATTATTTGAAAACTACGAAATTCAATTCCGTCACCCTATTATCGCACCACTAAGGTCAAACCAAATCGCAGAAACACATTTGGAAAAATACGTCAACATAACCCAGTTACATGACCTACATATCGAAACCAGGAAGAACCTTCAATCTTTGGAATTGAAACAACATTTATCAATTGGTTCCTTCATATGCGCAGTTATCCTGATTACAACAATTCTAGGCATCGTTTATCATAAAACCAAAATATCTTCAACAGCATTAGTCGAACGCACGGGTCGTGCTTCTTTAAGGGATGGAGGAGTTAACAGCCAGCGTTTCCCAAGAACGTCACCAATAGCAGACGATCGAGATTCCCACGGAATGAAGACCGCAGCATCAACAACAATCGTCGCCCCAGCATCAGTCACGTACACGGTAAACAAATCTTGTATCGCGTTACCGGCGCTAGGGAATAGTAAATCGACAGGGTTCTCACGATCGGCAGCTAGCTAGGTTAGGCTTAGAGTAAAGTTAGAACAAAAATAAAGTTTAGTTTCAGTTTAACCTTAGAAGTGAAAAGTGTTCTCTCTTTTTAAAAACCCCTTTGCGAGGGTAGATATTTTAAATTATATACATATATATAACATGTCAAAAATTCCTATTATTCGATACAATTCTCGGTTGATTTTTTAATTGGGCATTTAAGCAAGTTACAGTTTCTCTTTGCTCCTCCGATTCTTGTGATGCAGGGGCTGGGGTCCACTAGGAGATTGATAGTACCTATTAGCTCTCTCCGGACTGTATTAGCCTAGATGCCGTGTGGAATCCGGCGGAAAAAATGAACCAAGAATAGATCCACTGGGTTCCTGCTTCCATGTCGTAAAAGGCGACAATTGCAAGAGTTTCTTTTTCCTTTCAGTTATCAGATATTTTCAATGTTTTACTTCTGATTACTCTATTTTACTAAATCATCTCTTTATTCAACCTATCAATTTCCGTCTAGCTTCGGAGAAAAGTTTTATTAGGAATGATTTCTTCTTCCATGTTATTGATTGTCTTTCAGGATTATAAAATGAATGATAAAAATCAACCATTGCG
>NW_026682608.1:0-4702 GCF_030247185.1 Malaya genurostris | reverse complement strand
GAAAATCTCTCTCGGTTTGAAACCGGTGGCTGAATGAATCGTGTTGTTGTACAAAGTACAAGCAATTAAGAAAATTTCTTTGTGCGTAAGGTCATTGTACTGGGGCTTTATACATCGAAAGATTTCTGCAACTGTTGAATGAAATCTTTCGACCAAACCATTACTTTCACTGTGATTAGCAGGCACGAAATGCATCTGTACATTCAAATTATTTACCATACCTCTTATGTCGGCTGATCGAAATGCAGGTTCGTTATCACTTACGATAAGCTCCGGTGTACCATAGGTTGAGAAAAGTTTCAGCAGGCCTCTTCTAACATCGACTATATTCCTGGATTTTATTGGGATCAATACTCCGAATCTAGAGAACTTATCTACTGCAGATAAAAAGATGTACGGTTGAGTTAAAAATATGTCAATATGAATTATTTCTAATGGTTTTTTCGTGTTCGGTGTTGAGCCAAGTTTAATTTTGTATGGGTGTCGGTCATATTTGTTTCGATTACATATTTCGCAAATTTTGATGAACTGTTGAATTTTATGCTTCATTTTTGGAAAGTAGAACCGATTGGATATTTGTTTTTCGTTTTCCCAAACTCCTCGGTGGGCTGATTCATGAGTTTGTTCAATGGTGGCACTTTGTTCCTCGAGGGTTTTTAAGTCAACCAAAAGTTTCTGCGTGATGAAAATTTTGAAAGTCTTACATCGACTAAAGTAATTTTTGTATACTATTTGAATCGTATTTATCAAACTTTCGGGACACAATATGCAATTATTGCGTTTCAAGTCCATAAAATCTTTAAATATTGTTATCAATTGGGGGATACCAAATATTAATTTTGTAATGGTTCTTCTATGAACTCTCGGAAAAACCTCTTCGTGAATATTATCTTCTTCGGGGCCAACTTGAAGGATTATTTGATTACTGAAATAATTTAAAGGTTTTTCTGTACACGGAATGTATTCGGAATCATCCGTGTCTGCGGAATGTACTGTTGCGTTATCTGATGATAGTTCATTTTCGTTAACGTTAATTTCTTGAACAACTCTAGACAATCCGTCTGCTACGACGTTTTGTTTTCCAGGTTTGTATTGAACATCGTAATCGAATTCTGCTAAGCTTAAACGCCAGTGGATCAATCTTTGATTCGGTTCTTTTAAATTCAAACTGTAAGTTAACGGTTTATGATCGGTGTAGAGCGTAAATTTTCTTCCATAGAGGTACGGTCGAAAATGTTTACAACTCCAAACGATCGCCAAGAGTTCTTTTTCGATCGTTGAATAATTCTCTTCAGATTTATTCAATGTGCGTGAAGCAAACGCGATGGGTTTGTCTTTACCCAAAGGTCCTTGTGAAAGAACAGCGCCAATTGCATGATTAGAGGCGTCTGTAGTTAAAATGAAGGGTTTTTCAAAATCTGGGTATTGGAGTATGTCATTACTAGTGAGGATTGCTTTACATTTTTGAAATGATTTAATGAACTCTTCAGAATGAATGATGGTTTCGCCTTTCCTAAGTGAATTTGTTAAAGGTTTCGCTATTTTCGCAAAATCTTTTATAAATTTTCGATAGTAACCCAAAATTCCAAGAAAGCTTCTAAGTTCTTTTTCGCTCTTTGGCAATGGCCAATTTTTGATAATATTAATTTTGTCTGGGTTTGGCTTAACTCCTTCAGTAGTAACGATGTGTCCTAAAAATGCAACTTCTTTACATAGAAACTCGCACTTATCTAATTGTACTTTCATATTGCATCTAGATAGTGTATCGAAAATTTTTCCCAAATTATCCAGATGTTCTTGAAGACTACTTGAAAAAACGATGATATCATCCATATAGATGAAACATCTTAGGCCAATGTGTTCTCTTAGAACGTTGTCCATTACTCTCTGAAACGTAGAGGGGGCATTCTTTAGTCCAAAGGGCATTCTCAAAAACTCATAGTGTCCATTCTCGACATTAAAAGCCGTTTTGGGAATGTCTGATGCTTCAACTTCGATCTGGTGGAAACCGGATGCTAAGTCTAGCGTAGAAAAATAATTGCATCTCCCGAGTTTATCGAGGATGTCGGTTATGTTCGGGATTGGGTATCGATCATCGATAGTCTTTTCATTTAACTTCCGATAGTCGATTACCAATCGCCATTTCTTTTGACCGGAAGCGTCCATCTTTTTCGGGACGATCCAAACCGGAGAAGTCCAAGGGCTGACAGAGTGTCTTATAATACCCTGTTCAAGCATTTTGAGAATTTGTTTTTGTACTTCCTCCTTATGACAAAAGGGGTACCGATACGATTTGGAGTAAATAGGCAAATCATCTTTTGTTTTGATGCTATGTTTTATTGCGTTAGTAAAGGTAAGGTGTTCTCCTTCTAACAAAAATACACCCTGATTTCTACTGATGACGTTCAACAATTTCGATTTTTCGTCTGAGTTAAGGTGATTCAATCGCAATTGATCGAATAAACGCTGGCTTATCGGCTTGGCAAATTTTGGTGAAGGTTGGGTTTCAAAATTATTTAATTCAAATTCCATGGGTTGACTAATATCGATTCGCGATAACTCGTTCGAACTATTAGTTATGGCTAAACAAGCTCGACTATTCACTGCGCTATACAAGCCTGAGTGCAGGAGTATATTGTTGCAAATAAAAGTATCTTCTGATACTAGGAAATCGCCGTTATTGATATTAACAGGAAAGCTTACGAATTTCGTCTCGTTAGAGTTTAATTGTATTCGTTGAGAATGAGGATATTTTCGTTGCATTTGAATTTTTCCAGAAGCAAATTGAAGTTCGTTACTAGCAGTAAGAATATTGGCTTTCAGCAATTGTAACGCCTCGTATCCAATTAATCCATCGAAATAAGGATGAAAATCAAAGATATAAAATTTCAATTTTTGTGTGCCAGGAATCTGAATAAAGGGGTTAAATTCAACAAATTGATTTATTTTATGACAACCATTGATATTTTGAACTGAGGTTGGCTCGGTAAATCTGCATTTTTGAAGGTTTACGTGCTTGGTACTAATGTAATTCTTGTTTGCACCTGTGTCTATGAGAAATTTTAGTAAGCCTTTGGAAGTGTTTATTTCGATGTAAGGGATGAAATTATTTACGTCGGATGAAAGTCTGCCGCCACTTGATGAAAATTTAGATCATCAATGTCAGCTTCCTTGCTATCGGTTTCTTGATTGGATTCTAAATGTTGGGGTTTTGTTTCGACTGGTGGAGGTTCGTTAGTGTTTTCATACGCAGTTTGATATTGTTGGTTATAATTATCGTAATAATAATATTCATTGGGATCATAGAAATAGGAATCATCACAATTTGTTGGAAATTCCTCTATTTGAAAATGTGGACGGTTCATATAATTTATCTGCCTACTTCTAATGGAGCTATCCACTTCCATTGGAGTTGGACTTGGTTGTGGGTTTTGAGTCACTCTTTGAGGAAACGGAAATGGTCGTTGTTGGGTATTTTGAAATTGTCCTTGCGGTGAGAAATGAAATGGTCGTTGTTGCGGAAATTGGAATCGTGGTTGTTGGAAGGGAAAAGGTCTTTGTTGTGTGAATTGAATTGGTCGTTGTGGTGGAAATTGAACGGGTTTTGGTGAAAATGGTGGAAATTGTGATCTATTGTTAAACGGTTTAATGGGCCATTGTGGAGATGAATTTGGCTTTTGTGGAATTGGTGGAGGTATGCCAAATGGTTTATTTCGTGTGTGAGAGTAATTGCCTTCTTCGATGCATAATCGAAGAGCATCCTTTAAATTTGTTGGGGCCTGAGCCCGGATTATTGGTCCTAACGGATCCTTCAATCCTCCCAAAAATACTTTTAGTCCTAGCTGTTGATAAAAATTGTTCTTCGCAGCTTTCACAGCTGTGTGCTCTTCACTGATGTTCAGCAAATTCACTAACAGAGATACCACATGCGAGATTTTGCTGTAGAATTCTTCTACAGTGCTCACTTGGTGAATAGCGAAGAGGTCGTGTGTCAAAGACACCTCATCCCGTCGGTCGCTATAATGTGTGATTAAATTTTGCTTTATGTCGGTCCAATTCAAATTTGTACCGTACAATTCTAGAATATTGTCTGCTTCTCCCACTATTTTGGTTCGAATTGCTTGAATCCAAACTTGGTGGCAATCTGTTCCAACAGCTCTATTGATAGTTGGCATTAAACTATCAATGGCTCTAATAAAAGAATGCAATTTTATTGGGTTTCCATCGAAACTGGGAAGGTCTCGAATGATCTGGGGAGTCTGGAGAGATTTTAAAATACTCTCGGGATCTCCTGCAGCTCGAGGTAGCATATTTGTTCTAGCCTCGGCAGCTGCTACTTGAGCCGCTTGGGCAGCTTCTGACGCACCTAGAAGCTCCATTCTTAATTGTTGAATTTCGTCCTCCTGTGAGGCGATCTGTTGATTGAGAGCAGCGATGTGCTGTTCCATTTTCACTGATTTGTTTAACTAAAATTAATTTCACTTCACTACAATGTCAATAGCTCACTTTTAGGCAATAGCTAAGAAATGTTAAATGCGTTAAACTTATGTGATAATAGTTAATTAAAAGATTAAAATTACTTACGGTTAGGTTGCGATATTCTCTCGCTGTTAACTAGATGATGGGTCCGGTGCAGCTTCTTCTGGATCTCTTCACTAATCACCGATGTACATTCGGGGATGGCTCTTCGTGCCGAAAGAAA
>NW_026682607.1:0-5000 GCF_030247185.1 Malaya genurostris | reverse complement strand
AAAAAAAGCCTTCTTAGTCCACTTAGTGGAAATTTCATATATCTTGAAAAATCACCATGGGGGGAGTACATGAAATTTTCGAAATCGAAAAAAAATTTTTGATGCCAAAAGGCTTAGAATTGCATGAAACGTTGAGATTTAGTGTCATCTCGAGAAAAATTTTTTTGAAAAAGTCGACTTTTTGGGACTTTTTCTAAGTCCCAGAAAGTTGATATTTAGAACAAAAATTTTTTTTGAGATGACACTAAATTTCGATGTTTTATGCAGTTTTAAGAGTTTTGGCATCAAAAAAAATTTTTGATTTTGGAAATTTCATATACTCCCCCCTATGGTGCTTTTTCAAGATCGAAAATTGTCAAACCTTTACCACCGGGCAGCACCCCTTAAGCATGTCCGATTTAGGTCAAATTTTGCATGAAGGCTTTTTTCGAGGTGCTTAAACTTTTGAGCACTAGAACTTTACGAAAATAGAGTTGATCCCAAAATTTTGGCACCCTTATATATAAGAGCGGTAAAAATCAACGTGTTTTGTCGGTTACGTCACTTATACCATCATATATCTGGAACCAAAAGTCACAACCATTTGATCTTCGAACTTGATCAATGGCATGACAGTAGCCTTCAAACGAGCCCAAGTTTGTTCAAATCGGTTCAGCCATCTCTGAGAAAATTGAGTGCGTTCAAATACAACGATTTTTGTCGGTTACGTCACTTATACAATCATATCTCCAGAACCAAAAGTCACAGCCATTTGATCTTCGAACTTGATCAATGGCCCGACAGTAGCTTTCAAACGAGCCCAAGTTTGTTAAAATCGGATCAGCCATCTCTAAGAAAATTGAGCGCGTTCAAATACAACGCTTTTTGTCGGTTACGTCACTTATACAATCATATATCTGGAACCAAAAGTCACAACCATTTGATCTTCGAACTTGATCAATGGCATGACAGTAGCCTTCAAACGAGCCCAAGTTTGTTCAAATCGGTTCAGCCATCTCTGAGAAAATTGAGTGCGTTCAAATACAACGATTTTTGTCGGTTACGTCACTTATACAATCATATCTCCGGAACCAAAAGTCACAGTCATTTGATCTTCGATCTTGATCAATGGCCCGACAGTAGCTTCCAAACGAGCCCAAGTTTGTTAAAAGCGGATCAGCCATCTCTGAGAAAATTGAGCGCGTTCAAATACAACGCTTTTTGTCGGTTACGTCACTTATACAATCATATCTCCGGAACCAAAAGTCACAGCCATTTGATCTTCGAACTTGATCAATGGTCCGAAAGTAGCTTTCAAACGAGCCTAAGTTTGTTAAAATCGGTTCAGCCATCTCTGAGAAAATTGAGCGCGTTCAAATAGCACGATTTTTGTCGGTTACGTCACTTATATAATCATATCTCCGGAACCAAAAGTCACAGCCATATGATCTTCGAACTTGATCAATGGCCCGACAGTAGCTTTCAAACGAGCCCAAGTTTGTTAAAATCTTTTGAGCCATCTCTGAGAAAATTGAGCGCGTTCAAATATCTTCGAAAAGTGCACACACATACACACACACATACATATACACACACAGACATCTTCCGATCTCGTCGAGCTGAGTCGAATGGTATATGACACTATGGGTCTCCGAGGCTCCGTTCGAAAGTCGGTTTTTCCAGCAATTCTAATACCTTTCTATAGAGAAAGGGAAAAAGCCTTCTTAGTCCACTTAGTGGAATTTTCGTATATCTTGAAAAATCACCATAGGTGGGAGTACATGAAATTTTCGAAATCGAAAAAAAAGTTTTGATGCCAAAAGGCTTAGAATTGCATGAAACGTCGAGATTTAGTGTCATCTCGAAAAAAAAAATTTTTGAAAAAGTCGACGTTTTGGGACTTTTTTTTTTTATTCAATAACACATATTAAGGCACACTGCGTTAAGCTATAAGATGCCGAGGGCATTTTTATACTACTTAAAATTAGAGTAAATTAGAATCTTCACTTTCATGACCATATTTTCCAACTAGTCATTGGTGGAGGCTGTTCGGTTGGTGACGTTGGTGCCTGGTGACGATGGTATGCATCGATGGTGGTTTCATTCTTCGTGTGGGTCCGCGGGAAACACCCCCGGGCAACAAGAACCCGGCGAGTGGCCCGCATGTTGATCGTCGACTCGGCCCTCCGGGGTGGTGAATTTTGCGAAAAAGAAGGAGTGAAACAGAGAGAAATAAATGCTGTTGAAAAAAGGGGTTAGAAAGCGAAATTACTTAGGTCTGCGAAAAGATCTAATTAGTTCACGTCGAGATAGTGAAGAGACGAAAGAAGGGGGAGCAAAAAAAATTAGTGTCAGCACAAGATCTTGTTAGTTCCGAAGAAGATGGTGAACAGATGTTGGATGAGGAGTTGCGAGCGGATGTTAGAATCGAGCTTGAATTGAAATATCATCGGAGGATACCAGAACACAGATCAGACTTGTAAGTTGATGTTTTTTATGAATTGGTACAAGAGTGACATATAGGGAAGGTCTCGATGGGCCAAAACGTCTCGTACTGGAACCCCGGGTGATATACCTCGGGCCCGAAGGGAGTCCATTAGCTGCGATCTGGTGCCACAATACTCGGTACATGCCCAGACAATATGTTCAATGTCGTGATAACCCTTACCGCAAGTGCAGAGACCGCTCTCAACGAGGCCGATACGCCGGAGGTGTGCATTCAAGATGTGGTGATTAGACATGAGCCGGGACATCACACGAATGAAATCACGACCCACATTCATCCCTCTGAACCAAGGTTTCGTCGATACCTTCGGGATAATGGAGTGTAACCATCGTCCCAGCTCCCCATTACTCCATGAAGTTTGCCAACTTTCGAGAGTCCTTCGACGAGATATACTGAAAAATTCGTTGAAGCAAATTGGTCTTTCGTAAATTTCACCATCTAATGCGCCCGCCTTGGCCAATGAGTCTGCCTTTTCGTTGCCCGGAATAGAGCAATGCGAAGGGACCCAGACTAAGGAAATTTGATAAGACCGTCGAGATAAAGCTCTCAAGTGTTCCCGTATTTTCCCCAGGAAATATGGGGGATGCTTTTCTGGCTTCATTGCCCGGAGAGCCTCTATTGAACTTAAACTGTCCGTGACAATGAAGTAATGGTCTTCGGGCGAGGTTTCAATGATCCCAAGGGTATACTGAATAGCAGCTAATTCTGCGACGTAAACTGAAGCAGGATCACTGAGTTTGTATGAAGCGGTAATGTTTTTGTTGAAGATACCGAAGCCCGTGGACCGGTTGAGATTTGATCCGTCAGTGTATAACATCTTTTCACAGTTGACTGCTCTAAACTTATTGTAAAAAATATTAGGGATCACTTGAGGGCGTACGTGATCCGGAATTCCACGAATCTCTTCTCTCATGGATGTGTCGAAAAACACAGTAGAATCAGAAGTATCCAAGAAATGAGCACGGTTGGAAACAAACGAAGAAGGATTAATATTCTGAGCCATGTAATCAAAATACAAGGACATAAAACGGGTTTGAGAATTAAGCTCGACAAGCCTTTCGAAGTTTTCAATCACCATCGGATTCAAGATATCGCATCGGATTAACAATCGATATGAGAGATCCCAGAATCGGTTTTTCAACGGTAAGACGCCCGCCAGGACTTCGAGACTCATCGTATGAGTCGACTGCATGCAACCTAGGGCAATTCGCAAACAACGATACTGAATTCTTTCCAGTTTAATGAAATGGGTGTTCGCGGCGGATCGGAAACAGAAGCATCCATATTCCATAACGGACAATATCGTTGTTTGGTATAGCCTGATCAGGTCTCCTGGGTGGGCACCCCACCATGAACCAGTTATTGTACGAAGAAAGTTGATTCTCTGTTGGCATTTTTGTTTCAGATACCTAACATGACATCCCCAGGTGCCTTTGGAATCGAACCAGACCCCGAGATATTTAAATGTGAAGACCTGAGCTATGGTTTCACCCCCTAGTTGAAGCTGTAATTGTGCTGGTTATCGCTTCCTTGAAAATACAACCAGCTCAGTTTTCTCGGTAGAGAAATCGATACCCATTTGAAGAGCCCATGTTGACAAGTTGTCGAGGGTATCTTGTAATGGTCCTTGGAGATCGGCAGCTTTGGGTCCTATAATAGACACAACGCTGTCGTCGGCAAGTTGCCTTAGCGTGCAAGGTGTGTTGATACATTCATCAATGTTGTTCACGTAAAAATTGTATAAAAGGGGGCTTAAGCATGAGCCCTGAGGAAGACCCATGTAACTGAATCGTATTGTCGACAAATCACCATGCGCGAAATACATGTGTTTCTCGGACAATAGATTAAACAAAAAGTTATTCAAAACTGGTGAAAGACCATGCTGATGCAACTTCTCAGACAGGATATTTATAGAAACTGAGTCGAAAGCCCCCTTGATATCTAGGAAAACTGATGCCATTTGTTCTTTACGAGCAAATGCCATTTGAATTTCTGTTGAGAGCAACGCAAGACAATCGTTCGTTCCTTTGCCCTTGCGGAAGCCAAATTGTGTATCTGAAAGCAAGCCATTAGTCTCCACCCAATTGTCAAGACGAAAGAGAATCATTTTTTCGAACAATTTCCGGATGCAGGAAAGCATAGCAATCGGCCTATACGAATTGTGATCGGAGGCTGGTTTCCCTGGTTTTTGAATGGCGATCACTCTCACTTGTCTCCAGTCGTGTGGGACAATATTACCCTCTAGAAACTCGTTGAATAAATTCAGCAAGCGTCTTTTGGCGGTGTCAGGCAGATTTTTCAGCAAGTTGAATTTGATTTTGTCTAACCCCGGAGCTTTATTGTTACACGACAAGAGCGCAAGTGAGAACTCTACCATCGAAAAAGGTGTTTCGTTTCTGTTTGATGAGGCGACGCGCATGATCGTCTGTTCCGGAACAGAGTCAGGACATACTTTTTTAGCGAAATCGAATATCCAGCGGTTAGAATATTCCTCGCTTTCGTTCATGGTGTTTTT
>NW_026682606.1:0-5619 GCF_030247185.1 Malaya genurostris | reverse complement strand
TTCCCTTCAATGTGGAAGTTAGCTAAAGTTATCCCAGTTTTGAAACCGGGGAAAGATCCTTCCTTTTCCAAGAGCTATCGGCCCATCAGCTTACTCTCTGCCCTATCCAAGCTGTTTGAAAAGTCAATACAAAGGCGAATTCTTGCTTTCGCAGATGAACAGGATATATTTCTGGAAGAACAGTTTGGGTTCCGGAAAGGAAGATCCACCATCCACCAACTCACAAGGGTTAACAACGTCATCCAGCAAAACAAATCAGTGTCCAAAACGACTGCCATGGCAATATTGGATATTGAAAAGGCATTCGATAATGTGTGGCACGATGGACTGGTGTTCAAACTGCATCGGTATAATTTTCCCATGTATCTTATTAAAATTATCAAAAATTATCTTGCAGATAGAGCATTCCAGGTTTCTCTGAATAATGCACTTTCAGAAAGATTTACTATTCCTGCTGGTGTACCCCAGGGAAGTATCCTAGGTCCCATTCTATACAACATTTTCACATCCCACCTCTTCTAGCTGGTGGTGTTCTGTCACAATTTGCTGATGATACTGCCATTCTTTACAAAGGTCGTGTCATTAATGCTCTGAAGAATAAACTACAGACAGGTCTGGACGCTTTAACGGAATATTTTACAAGCTGGAAAATTGTGATCAATGCAGCAAAAACTCAGGTCATCTTGTTTCCACATTCAAGATCTCCAAAACTTGTTCCATCAGACGAATGCAGAATACGATTCGGTGATGAGGTCATTCAATGGTCCGATGAAGTTATCTATCTAGGACTCACCTTTGACAGACATCTGATATTCAGGTCACATGTTGACAAAATCGTTCAAAAATGCAGCATACTCATTAGGTCTCTGTATCCGCTGATTTGTAGAACATCTAAACTGTGCCTGAAGAATCAGATGGCTGTCTATAAACAAATCATCTACCCCGCAATTGAATACGCAGTCCCTGTTTGGCGGGGCTGTGCACGAACACACAAACTTAGGCTCCAGCGCATTCAAAGTAAGATCTTAAAGATGATTCTAAATCTACCCCCTTGGACAAGAACTAGTGAAGTACATGAGATGGCCTCACTGGATATACTAGAACAAAAATTCGAACAATACTGCACGAAATTTGAAGAGAGGTGCTCAATCTCTGAAATACAAATAATTCAAAATTTGTACGTATTAGGTTAGGGATAGTTATAAGTAGGTAGACATTTTATAAATAATTAAAATAAATATTATGATTAAACATTAGTATGTAAAACAAGAGTAACTAAAACACCTATTATTAATAACGAATCGTATGAACAACAAAGATGAAAGGCCAAAGGGTCAAAACACTTGTACTGTAAAATGTTGATGTAATACACAAAAATAAGATTAATAAACAGATATTTATGCAAAAAAAAAAAAAAAAAAATGGATTCTATCGCCACTGCGAGCAGATGTGTTTTGTGTCGTCTGCACAGCTAGTTTCGCTTTGGACAAGAGCGATTACGTCACAGCTGCCAGTCATTAGCATTGGGAAAAAACAACGGTGGAGAGCATTGCACAAGATCAGCCGTTCTAATGGCTCTAAAATTTTTCTAAAGAACTATTAGGATTTGTTTTTCGCAAATCGCAGGTAATTATCCTCAGTTTAGTGCAAATCAAGAACAATTTGGTTAGATTTGTGCACTTTTCGCTGTGTGAAATTCACAGTAATCGAGATCAAGTGAAGCCTTTTTTTGCGAAAAATGTTCCAGAGTTTAATATCGTAGAGAATTACGCAATTTGACCCTTCTGAATGCTGGAAATGAATCCCTACAGCATATTGATAGTTTTTGTCGTGAATACGACTTACTTTACTATGGGGTGCCTTTTCAAAATTTACCCTCTGAGAGAGTGATAAGTTTTTGATCGTGAATATCTATTGTTGTATCTAATGAATCAACATAATTCTTGCGACATGCCATCGGAAATATGATCACAATTATATGATAAAATTTTCAGTTTTGTGACATAGTCTCAAATAATTCAAAATTAAACTTTTCTGAAATGTTTGGTATAAACGAGTATCAAAGAGGATAATTCATAAGGCGCGTTTGCCTTTCTCGTATTTTGAAAGCTTATAGCTCAGTGATCTGTGGAAGGATTTATATAATCTAACTACCAATAGAATCGAAATTTTTCAATTTAAACGTGTATAGCAAAAGCATTGAAGTATTTCAATAGTACACTATTGAAAAACCTATCTCATTTGACCAGGCGCGTATACAGGGGGGTGTTTTAGGGGTTCAAACCCCCTCCGAAACTCAAAAAATTATGGTATTATTTAAACTCTTTTTTTCAAATAAGTAAAAAATAAAATGAATAATTTTCAACAAACGACTCCACAATAAAAAAATTTCAAATAATTATATAAAAAGTTCCATTTGTATGGAAATTGATCAACATGTTCTGAAACACCCCCCGAAATTTTTTTCTGGGTACGCGCCTGCATTTGACCCATATCAACACCAGCCAATCAGAACGCGTTCTGAGGAAGAGAACAAAATAGCTGCTGCTGTACAACAAATCGTCCGGGAAAAATGTTCCGAAAAGTGGTGAATATCGCAGTGAGTTCCTCAATTTGGTCCTTGTGAATGCTAGAAACGAATCCCTTCAGCATATTGATAGTTTCTTTCAATAAATTATGCAAATCCGAAATGAAATAATCGACATTAAAATTCTGAATGCGGCTATTTTTATAGCCGTTAGGACCGCCCATTAGTGAGAAAGCTACAAACGAAATCACATAAAAGGAAATCTCTTAACAAAAAAGGCGGGTGGGTAATGTCAGAGACATAACTGGATGTCGTGAATACGAAAACAACTGACATGTTCCTTAACACTTCCGAATATCAATTAGTTGATCAATTGTATGAATTATGCAAGCATTCCCCTTTGCACATTTTTCGCAAAAACAAAGAAGGCTTCACTTTTTGTTGAGAGGCTCTTTTCTACCTGATTTCGTTTAAAGCTTTTTCACTAATGGGCGGTCCTAACGGCTATAAAAATAGCCGCATTCAGAATTTTAATGTTGATTATTTCATTTCAGATTTGCATAATTTCTTGAAACAAACTATCAATATGCTGAAGGGACTCGTTTCTAGCATTCAGAAAGGTCAAATTGCGTAATTATCTACGACATTAAACTCTGGAACATTTTTCGCAAAAACAAAGAAGGCTTCACTTGATCTCGTTTACTGTGAGTTTCACACAGCGAAATGTGCACAAATCTAACCAAACTGTTCTAGATTTGCAGTAAACTGAGAATATTTCCCTACGATTTGCGAACAACAAATCCTAATAGTTCTTTAGAAAACGTTTAGAGCCATTAGAACGGCTGATTTTGTGCAATGCTCTCCACCGTCGTTTTTTCACCAATGCTAATGACTGGCAGCTGTGACGTAATCGCTCTTGTCGAAAGCGAAACTAGCTGTGCAGACGACACAAAACACATCTGCTCGCAGTGGCGATAGAATCCAAACTGATTAAATTTTTGTTAAGAGATTTCCTTTTATGTTATTTCGTTTGTACCTTTTCACTAATGGGCGGTCCTAACGGCTATAAAAATAGCCGCATTCAGAATTTTAATGTCGATTATTTCATTTCGGATTTGCATAATTTATTGAAAGAAACTATCAATATGCTGAAGGGATTCGTTTCTAGCATTCACAAGGACCAAATTGAGGAACTCACTGCGATATTCACCACTTTTCGGAACATTTTTCCCGGACGATTTGTTGTACAGCAGCAGCTATTTTGTTCTCTTCCTCAGAACGCGTTCTGATTGGCTGGTGTTGATATGGGTCAAATGAGATAGGTTTTTCAATAGTGTACTATTGAAATACTTCAATGCTTTTGCTATACACGTTAAAATTGAAAAATTTCGATTCTATTGGTAGTTATATTATATAAATCCTTTCACAGATCACTGAGCTATGAACTTTAAAAATACGAGAAAGGCAAACGCGCCTTATGAATTATCCTCTTTGATACTCGTTTATACCAAACATTTCAGAAAAGTTTAATTTTGAATTATTTGAGACTATGTCACAAAACTGAAAATTTTATCATATAATTGTGATCATATTTCCGATGGCATGTCGCAAGAATTATGTTGATTCATTAGATACAACAATAGATATTCACGATCAAAAACTTATCACTCTCTCAGAGGGTAAATTTTGAAAAGGCACCCCATAGTAAAGTAAGTCGTATTCACGACAAAATTTAATCAGTTTGGGTTCTATCGCCACTGCGAGCAGATGTGTTTTGTGTCGTCTGCACAGCTAGTTTCGCTTTCGACAAGAGCGATTACGTCACAGCTGCCAGTCATTAGCATTGGTGAAAAAACAACGGTGGAGAGCATTGCACAAAATCAGCCGTTCTAATGGCTCTAAAAGTTTTCTAAAGAACTATTAGGATTTGTTGTTCGCAAATCGTAGGGAAATATCCTCAGTTTACTGCAAATCTAGAACAGTTTGGTTAGATTTGTGCACATTTCGCTGTGTGAAACTCACAGTAAACGAGATCAAGTGAAGCCTTCTTTGTTTTTGCGAAAAATGTTCCAGAGTTTAATGTCGTAGATAATTACGCAATTTGACCTTTCTGAATGCTAGAAACGAGTCCCTTCAGCATATTGATAGTTTGTTTCAATAAATTATGCAAATCTGAAATGAAATAATCAACATTAAAATTCTGAATGCGGCTATTTTTATAGCCGTTAGGACCGCCCATTAGTGAAAAAGGCGGGTGGGTAATGTCAGAGACATAACTGGATGTCGTGAATACGAAAACAACTGACATGCTCCTTAACACTTCCGAATATCAATTGTATGAATTATGCACGCATTCCCCTTTTTCACATTTTTCGCAAAAACAAAGAAAGCTTCACTTGATCTCGATTACTGTGAATTTCACACAGCGAAAAGTGCATAAATCTAAGCAAACTATTCTTGATTTGCAGTAAACTGAGGATATTTCCCTACGATTTGCAAACAACAAATCCTAATAGTTCTTTAGAAAACTTTTAGAGCCATTAGAACGGCTGATATTGTGCAATGCTCTCCACCGATGTTTTTTTCCCAATGCTAATGACTGGCAGCTGTGACGTAATCGCTCTTGTCGAAAGCGTGCAGACGACACAAAACACATCTGCTCGCAGTGGCGATACAATCCAAACTGATTTAAGTTTTGTTGAGAGGCTTGTTTCTACCTGATTTCGTTTGTAGCTTTTTCATTAATGGGCGGTCCTAACGGCTATAAAAATAGCCGCATACAGAATTTTAATGTCGATTATTTCATTTCGGATTTGCATATTTTATTGAAAGAAACTATCAATATGCTGTAGGGATTCGTTTCCAGCATTCAGAAGAGTCAAATTGCGTAATTCTCTACGACATTAAACTCTGGAACATTTTTCGCAAAAAAAGGCTTCACTTGATCTCGATTACTGTGAATTTCACACAGCGAAAAGTGCACAAATCTAAGCAAACTGTTCTTGATTTGCAGTAAACTGAGGATATTTCCCTACGATTTGCGAACAACAAATCCTAATAGTTCTTTAGAAAACTTTTAGAGCCATTAGAAC
>NW_026682605.1:0-6000 GCF_030247185.1 Malaya genurostris | reverse complement strand
ATCTTAGAACACGTAGACCTGCTAAACCTTTTCGGGTAGGAGACACGGTATATAGAAGAAACACGAAAAACTCGAACGCGAAGGAATTTTACAACGCCAAGCTTGGAGCGCAATATGTACCCTGTACAATTGTGACTAAGTATGGGTCCTCATCCTACGAGCCGGCCGATTCTAGTGGCCGCAATATTGGGGTTCGGCCGGCGAACTTACTTAAACCAGGGTGAAAAAACATTGATCGTCATACTAAATCATTGTTTTGCCTTATTAAGTTAACCTCAGCTCACCCTTTCTCCGAGATGCAATCATGCTAGCAATGCTTTCCGCGGGGCTTCCTTGTATGAGATAAATGTCGAGAGTAGAGTGAAGTGGTGAATTGATCCGGATAAAGTGATTTTGTCACAAGAAACTAAAAAAAAAATGTGATAATAAATAAAGCCCCATGGGGTTTCCAATTTCTAATGATCTTCAATCAAAAAGTTCAATCAATCCGAACCAACACCGAACATCATTTGTCTTGATTTGCATTTGTTTTATGACCGACGAAATTACACCATTATCCCAAATATATGCAATTATATCTTTGTACATACTTGCGATTTCGATAATTAAGCTTCTCTCCGCCAAGCTTGTGTTCAAGTTTTTTATGCAAGCAGTTTTTTAGCGTTAAGTTTCTCTACCATTCTGCGATTTCGGTTGAAGCGATAAACTTTTATCTCAATTGAGGTCATCTTATATAAATTAGAAATTAATCTTAAGCACTCAAAATTTATCCAGAGGTAGTTGTCAATTTCTCATGGGGAAACGACATAACATGGAATTCCGAGCTTGCATGACACAAGATCAGAGTATACCAATTAAGGGCTGAGGCCAGTGTGTTTTAGGGCGTTTTAAAGGGCTATTTTCACGCTTCAAATCTGATTTTCTCAGAAACAGTGACGAATATCAAAAAACCCATTAGACAATCTCTTAGAAATTTAGTTTAGATTATTCTGTGAAAATTTCAGAATGATTGTTTGACTTTAGCGGTCGGGAAAGTTTTTTCTGAAGGAAGAGTTGCATAGCTGAAAACGGCAACTTTCAAATTGTTCATTGAATATCTCGCCTTCAAAAGCATGGATCAAAAATCTATCCCGACAATGTCTAGATAATTTAGTTTAGATGCGATTAGTGCATAAAAAACATATATGTTGTCGCGATAAAAATTAAGTGAATGTTAATTTTGTAATGGTACGTTTCTATGGCGGCACCATTTCTGCCTGGTAACGTAACGAAACATGAGAGAGAAATAAAATCGGCTCATCAAGGCTGCCAAACAAGCGGTAGCTTTATTGGATTTTCTGTGGTGTAGTCAAACTTGTAACCGAAAATATCAAAACTTTCTTGGCCACCCGGCCACATCGAGAGTCATTTTACACATTTACGAGAGAGCATGAAGAGAAATGTAATTATGGCACGTTTTTGTCTTGCTGTCTAACAACAACCTACCTCTAGCATGCTAGGAATAGGACTGAAACGTTAGCTTTAATTTCGCTTCTATTTATTGATTCGCGTGCTTCCAACAGCTTCGCTTTTGCATCGATTGACCAATCAGAGCGATGCTCTCTCTTTAAAACATCGCTTACTCCTTCAAACCCGTCGACTATGACAGGAAAATCCTTCAGCATACAGACAAAATAGGACACTCCAGCATGCAGACAAAATAGGACACTGCTAGCTATTAATCAACATTTCAATGATAAACAATTCAAAATACATGGCTATGAACATTAAAATCAATACGTAGAAATATTTCCTATCAAATGATGAAATAATATCAATAATTGATACAAAACAGACTGAGCTGTAAGTGTTTAAAACCTGACCACATTTCTACGTGTAGTTTTTCTTGAGTTTCTGATTTGCACCCCTAATAAAGATGTGTTCTACATCAAAAGAGAGATCCAGCTCGTTTGATAGTTAAAAGTCCTCTAGCATCCCGATAAACGCCAGGCTCACCCGACCTTATGTGTAAAGCTCGGTTCTCTCTCGGGTAGCTATAAAAAAGGGAAACCCGAGGTCATGGGATCTTTCAGCACTGGTATCGATTCTATTGGTAAAATATCGATAAGCCAAGCGATAGATCTCACTGAAACAATTATCTTTATCTCGATCAAAAGTTCGCGTTGGCGAACATACCTAATATATAACCGACAGTGCACACGATCAATTTTTAATACAGCAATTCAATGTCAGGCGAACTCAGGTAGTCGCAGATAGGACTCGTCATGGATTTTGTGGCGTATTGGTGCGATACCCCTTCGCCGTGGGTTAAAAGGAAAGATAATGTGTGTTGTGGAAGGAAAGGTCATTAGCCTCTTTAAGTTTCCATTGTACAACTCAGTGCAGTTTGTTCTAGTGTCGACAGATTAGACTGATCAAGAATTCTGACCAGATAAATGTGAATATATAATTTGTGAATAATATTGAACGTACTGATTTATAATCAATTGTCGTCGCATGTCAATGTTCAAGTGCGATGTTAGTTAGTATATAATATAAATTTTTATTAGTAATAAATGAATATTATAAATGATGATATAAATTTTTATTAGTAAAAAGAGAATGCAAAATGCAATTGTGAATTTAAATTATTATCTTTTTGTTTTTGCCCGACCAGAAGGGGGAATGTTACCGTTTTGTAGTAACAAAATAAAAATTATGTGTGTAGGAAAATCTGTGTTCAGTTAGTGTTTAGCCAAAGGTCGATTCAAACAGTGGAGTTCGACAAATTAGGCTGCGTTGGAGTCATGATAGTGGGTGGCGATTTGAAGGCCCTCCAATGAACTGAAATGTGGCGGAAGAACTGAGCGAGTGAGAGAGAGAGGTCGAGAGAGGACTTCTTTAACGGGTTGGTTGAAAGAAAGAAGGTATTGCAAGAAGAGTTGAACGAGATCCATCGTAGAGCACGGAGGTAGTTACAAGAGTCCTACCAAAAGTTTTGGGAGTTTTCCCAAGTTTCTGCAGAGTCGACGGTGGAGTCGCTGGTCCCAACAGCGTTATTGTTACTTAAATTGGGAGCCTGTGCGAGCATCCTCACCGTAACATCAAAAGGGATAGGTTGGCAGGTACCCACCTGTTGCTGAATTATATCACGTGCTCTATCCCAGGACGTCTCATCGCATAGTTCCGGATTGACTCCAGATTGACCGCATCGACCCGTGAAATCGTCAGAACCTTGCAGCACCGTAGCCCTCCGTTAAGATACCCTCGTTGTCACCTCGGATGCCACCATCGTGAGAGATCCAGCCCCAATCGTATTCATAATAGGTTAGGGAAAAAAAAGTATTTATTCTTTTATTTCACGATTAGGACTTCCACACATCCGAAATCTCCCCCGCACTTCAACGCCCTGGGACTCGGTGAATAAAAGAGGCCGTGAGTGCCCGCTCCAAGACTCCCATACCAGGAGTCGGGGTTTTGGCTGATTCCCCTCAGGGATCTAGCCATTTCCCGAGGTCAGAGTCTTATAGGAACATGTCAGTTGTTTTCGTATTCACGACATCCAGTTATGTCTCTGACAATACCCACCCGCCTTTCCTCCTTAGCTTTCAAATAAGCGATTCCATAAAACAACCTTTATAGTTTGTTTAATGAAAGAAGTTAAAAATTAATAAACAAAATTTAAAAAAGTTCAAACTTGGGCCTAATTTTATTTGGAAATATAGTTTAACTTCATTCCTGATAAACTTTCAGAGTGGCAAGCTTAATACCTTCGGAGCAGTGAATTTTTCAATCATGACCCGCACGCGCGGAGTGTATTGCAGCGCAACTCACTCGAATACGTGCTTAACTTGTCGACACATGTCGCACCACTAATCGAATCCTAACTTTGACAGTTTATTGTTAGCAACGTTACAGTTAAGATCACGGTATGAAAATGAATTCAGAAATCAGAAATCGTTTGCTGCGATCCATTTACTTTTAAGACTCAGGTAAGCAAAAATCAAAAACATTCGTTGCGTCGGGTTTCTTCTTCACTTCTTGAAAAATTCGATTTTTTGCAAGCAAACAATGTTTTGTGGCGCACAAGGCAGAAAGCGAGTAAAATTAGGACAAAGGATTTACGTGAGTATCAAAATAGTGATGACATACAGTTTTGGAAAAGTTGCGAAATGATGCAATTTTCACTATTCAGCTGTGAGGGAATATTCGGCTGATGCAATATGGTCACAGATTCTGAATTCTATGAGACCGATGACAAATTGTCTATATTCAGCGACTATACATTTACTTTTTTTTCATTTACTAACATTGTAACATTGCATGTATCAAATTTCAAAATATCGATGGCCTTTTTAGGATGAACCATATTTGCCTTCCGGTTATCTTACCGAATTGAAACAAAAATTTCATGCAGAAGATGCAATACGATGAACACATCAAGATATTTTGTTGGGGAATCTCGTGGGATAAAAAGATTATTGCGATTCCGAGAACAAAAAGTAACTAAGGCACACATCTTTATTTTCTATATAGGGGTGCAAATCAGAAAATCAAGGAAAAATACACGTAGAAATGTGATCAGGTTTGAAATACTTACAGCTCAGTATATTTTGTATCAATTACTTATATTATTACATCATTTGATTGGAAATATTTCTACGATTCGATTTGAATGTATCAAGCCACGTATTTTCAATTATGTATGATTGAAATTTTGATTAGTAGCGAGCAGTGTCCGGTTTTGTCTGCTAAAAATCTCCGGCATATCGGATTTCCCTGCCATCGTCGACGGTTTTGAAGGAGTAAGCGATATATCAAAGGGAAAGCATTGCTCTCATTGGATAATTGATGCTAAAGCGCAGCTGCTGGAAGCACGCGAATCTATAAATATTAGCAAAATTATAGCTAACGTTTCAGTCCAATGAGTAGCATGCTAGAAGTAGGTTGTTGCTAGACAGCAAGACAGTTCGGCCGGCGAACTTACTTAAACCAGGGTGAAAAAACATTGATCGTCATACTAAATCATTGTTTTGCCTTATTCAGTTAACCTCAGCTCACCCTTTCTCCGAGATGCAATCATGCTAGCAATGCTTTCCGCGGGGCTTCCTTGTATGAGATAAATGTCGAGAGTAGAGTGAAGTGGTGAATTGATCCGGATAAAGTGATTTTGTCACAAGAAACTAAAAAAAAATGTGATAATAAATAAAGCCTAATAATTCCAAAAAACTACAAGGATCAGCCCCATGGGGTTTCTAATTTCTAATGATCTTCAATCAAAAAGTTCAATCAATCCGAACCAACACCGAACATCATTTGTCTTGATTTGCATTTGTTTTATGACCGACGAAATTACACCAATATCCCAAATATATGCAATTATATCTTTGTACATACTTGCGATTTCGATAATTAAGCTTCTCTCCGCCAAGCTTGTGTTCAAGTTTTTTATGCAAGCAGTTTTTTAGCGTTAAGTTTCTCTACCATTCTGCGATTTCGGTTGAAGCGATAAACTTTTATCTCAATTGAGGTCATCTTATATAAATTAGAAATTAATCTTAAGCACTCAAAATTTATCCAGAGGTAGTTGTCAATTTCTCATGGGGAAACGACATAACATGGAATTCCGAGCTTGCATGACACAAGATCAGAGTATACCAATTAAGGGCTGAGGCCAGTGTGTTTTAGGGCGTTTTAAAGGGCTATTTTCACGCTTCAAATCTGATTTTCTCAGAAACAGTGACGAATATCAAAAAACCCATTAGACAATCTCTTAGAAATTTAGTTTAGATTATTCTGTGGAAATTTCAGAATGATTGTTTGACTTTAGCGGTCGGGAAAGTTTTTTCTGAAGGAAGAGTTGCATAGCTGAAAACGGAAACTTTCAAATTGTTCATTGAATATCTCGCCTTCAAAAGCATGGATCAAAAATCTATCCCGACAATGTCTAGATAATTTAGTTTAGATGCGATTAGTGCATAAAAAACATATATGTTGTCGCGATAAAAATTAAGTGAATGT
>NW_026682604.1:0-6000 GCF_030247185.1 Malaya genurostris | reverse complement strand
ACACGTGGAATCGTAGTGTCCTTCGTTTTGATGGTAACTAACCATACGGTCACGAGCAGATGGATCAGGCGTGGTGGCAGGAGGACGGATGAACTTTGCTGGCGGTGCGGTTGTAGCTTCACCAAGCGCAAAATCTGAAATTAAAAGCCGTCGTACGGCTTTGATGGTCTTCGCACTTGCACGCAAAGTCTCCGCACTTTCAACTATCTCCTAACTGCGCTAATACCTGTTTCGAACACGAACTACACAAATTTAACCACTCTGATCTCTTCCACTGATCAAATTGAAATGATTGATCAGAGAAACTGTTAATCCTCAGATACGAGATTTTGGATTTAAGAAACCGGAAATCGCATTACGAACCCATATTGGACTACTCGGAACCGAACCGAATTCTCGTTTTCCCTTTAGTAGTTCACATCTAACCGTCTCATATCCCCAAATCAACGAACTTCGGGTCAATGTTTGAATATCAAGAACATGAAAAGTAAGTCGCATCGTCGCTTCGCGAGTCCAAAGGTCACGATACAGCAAAGAGAGACAGAATTGGAGAGAATAGGCAATCGGCATCTACGCAAGCGGCGCGTTCTAAATAGCCGCCCAATGTTCATTCTTCCAACTTTAGGTAGGGAAAGAAAGCTTAATCGATAAGCTAGGCAACCATATCGAAGTGACGGAAGCAAACTTTTTAATTGAAACCACGTGATTGCTACATAATACCCCAGCGATTTTTACGAAAATTTGGTTGAAGGAGTAAAACCAAATTTTCGTAATCGAAATCTGGACAAACAACAAAATATCGAGCCATACTGGTAAAGAAAATGCTCTCAAGAGAAAAAGATTTAAAGACTTATATATTACTCGCAATCACGATTAGAAACTTAATCTACTGTATACAAAAAAAAACTGAAGTCATAAGGTTCAACATCGGTACAGAAACGAAGCATTTTCGACGTTTCGTCCGCTACTCTGTTGGCAGTTCACCCTCAATCACACTATAAACATAAATTCCCAAATTATGGCATTGCATCTAAAATATTAAAATTTTAGATCAAGCCGATTCCCATACAACACATATGACAGTACACTATAACATAACCGTATCAGGTTTGTTAGATCTCCGGACTACTCCAATCATAAGTTGGAAAGGTATCCTTCTTCTAACTCACCGCATTGCTTTATCTTCGAGAGAACCCCAGAACCTTTACTGGACAACTCTCTCTAAACGACAAACATGATATCCCATAAACGTACCCAAGACAGTAACTCTAACACCGAAATGCATCGGTCAATGAGAAATCTGCCAAATTATCTCCCAACAAAATTCTATTGTCTCAGCATGGTTTCTACACCGAGATATATTTCGGTCACATGAACACACATACTGAACCAACATAAACATTACCCTATGCATCCACTTTACATTATGTTTCTAACACCGAATCTGTTTCGGCCAAAATGAAACATAAAGAAAGCATAATAATACCCTGCCATAAAAAAGCTCCAAAAGCTTCATACATTACACGCACACAATGAACTACCAACCTAGCCCCGAAACGAAACGAAACGTCAAAATGAAGTAAACAATATACATAATTGGAGTGGAGTGTGGTGTTGTGGATAGGAATTAAATTCCTTAAATTCACAGGTAAGTAATTTAAATAGAGCTAGAAATCACCGAAACGGTAGATTAGCAGTAGGCAAGTTTATTAGTAACTATTTTTTTCTTTTCCTTTTATGACAGGAATCCATAGGAGGAGATACACCAGGAAAAACCGACATCGCTCCCGGGACGTCCTGAAACGCAGTTGGTTTTGAAGAAACCTTTGGATACCGGAAATGAGAGTTTTACTCCAATAACAGGTAAGTGTTTGAACAGAATCTAATAGGATTATTTGATTTTCAGGAGCATATGCAATATGAGAAAAAAAAATCTGAATCAGCATGCAAAAAAAAAATCATGCGTATCCCATTATAAATAATTGTGCAAAAATAATGTGTTTATAAATAATATCAAAATAAATAAATAAATAGTATAAATATCTAGTTCTAAGTAGCAGACTATATCTAATAAATTACAGAGCTAGGTACTAACTTAGAATTAAGACTCGATGTAGTGTAAAAACACTAACATTATTTACACCGAAAGGGAAAATATTTACAATTTTCGGGGTGATTGTGAATAGCACAACACCTCTTCTATCTCGGTCTCGGAAAAGAACACCGAACTAATCCCGACAGGCAGTCCCACCTGTCCTCAAACTTTCCCGCGGATTTCTTTCGGAATACGAAAGCTTCCCTTATTGTTAATGGTTACTGCCAGCTCGATTGACTTGTGTTTGCTCGTCATCGACCTTGTGAAGGTCATCCGAGTCTTATACGGTCATCATTCAAGCATCCCCGATCTTGAACTCTCGTTAAGCTTCTCATTGCTGGTACTCCTCTTCAACGCCTCATTGGCTCGGAGTTTCTGGTATTGATAGCTCATCGTTCCGACTAACGCCAGGAACTCGCTCTGATTTCTGGTCGAGGGGATAGGCTATACGCGCAGTAGTAACTAACAATAAGGTAGATTTCTCATTCCAGAATTCCAATTGAACGTAACCAACCACACGTCCCCAGTAAATGAATGTTGTGAGGTACACGTCGCATGGTTGGACGCATGTTAGGCAACCAGAGCTTGCGCATCATGGTGCATTTGTCTCTACTCACTAAGTGAGAGATACATAGCTCGAAATAACATGAGTTTTCTTTAATTATGTTCGTACATCCTTAGATGTATCGTTGCCTCACTAGAGGGTACATAGCTATAAACACAAACATTTAAGAAGGTGAAGACGATTGGGAATTGAGCTTTTTTAAATATGAGCAATTAAAAATGCCTAATCGTTTTCCCTTCAAGTCCTCTAGGTCGTAGCAATGAGAACCCACGATTCGCTTTATCACAGCTAGCACATATTTCGGAGCTAGCTTAGCGCAAAAACCCTTCTCTTTGTCCGATTGCTCGGTATTCTTCTTGAGGACTCGTTCTCCAACAGAGTAGGTAGCGCAGTTGGCATTCGACCGAAGGTTGTAGTACGAAGAATGCTTCTCGTAGGCCGACTTGAGGTTCTTCCGGACATCTGCTAGAAGCTTATCTCGTTCGTCGTCTTTCAGTTGCCCATCATGAGTGGAAGATGCATCTCGGAGGTGCCGATATTCACGCCCGTCCGATACCATGTTTCTTCCGAATAGCACAAAATACGGGGTATACCGCGTAGCGTCATGTACTGAGTTCCGTACCGCACTGGCAATTTGTTGTAAATTGTTTGCCCATTCGCGATGGTCTTTGCGGATACAAGCACGTATGGCGGTGGTGATCACTCGGTTAACTCGTTCGGTGTCATTAATCTGCGGATGGTAATTTGGTGTCCTCCAATGGGTCACATGGTACCGAGTTAACAGATTTCGGAACGAAGCAGAAACGAATTGAGTTCCGTTGTCCGAAAGAATAACTTCCGGTACGCCAAACAACAGAAACAGCGAGTTTTCGACGAAATGGACTAACGAGTCAGCAGTAGCTTGTCGAAATGGCTGTACAATTACAAACTTGCTGAAAAGGTCAGTTATTACCAACAAGCAAGTACTCCGACCTTTCCCTGATGCTGGAAGTGGACCGACGTAATCCATTGCGAGAAACTGCCAGGGGTACTGGACGATTTTCTTTTGCTCGTTCATCGGTGCGGTGGTGTTTTGGTTCGTGGCTTTGCTGGTTTGACAAGTCAAGCATCTTCGACAGAAACGTTTTACTTCGCTACTCATCCTCGGCCAATAATACCGTTCCCTCAAAGCGGCCAATGTTTTTTCTGCACCCAGGTGGGCTCTCTCGTGTACATCGCGAACTAACTCTTCTCGTTCAGCCATTGGAGGGTAACTTTTCCATTGGAATCGTGCATCCTCTATTTTGCTATCCTGCTTTACGAGCTTCCAAATCCGTTCATCTATCACGCGAAAGTCCGGAAATTTAGTGGGTTCTTTATAGATTCTCGTTGCAAGATTCCGATATTCCAGATCTGCCTGCTGAAGTGAGATGGTCTCTGTAGAGTTCAGAGTCAAATAATAATATCAAGTTATGTAACAAAAGCAAAAAAATAATATAAAATAAAATACCATTGAACAAAAATATAGGCACACGCGTTCCTTACTCAAATAGAAAAGAAACCTTTCTTTTTCTTCTCCAGCAGCACTGCTCCCCCTATATAGTAAACAAAGTAGTATTACCCAACGTCGCTATAAAAATCTTAAACGCTCAGACTATTAGTTCATTCGATATTCGGACGTGGTGGAGAGCAGTTCTCTCCCAGCAACAGCAGCAAGCCTTCTGCGTGACTATAAAGTCTCAAACGCTCAGGCTATTAGTTCATTCGATATTCGGACGTGGTGGTGAGCAGTTCTCTCCCAGCAACAGCAACAGCAGCAAGCCTTCTGCGTGACTATAAAGTCTCAAACGCTCAGGCTATTATTCGATTCGATATTCGGACGTGGTGGTGAGCAGTTCTCTCCCAGCAACAGCAACAGCAGCAAGCCTTCTGCGTGACTATAAAAGTCTCAAACGCTCAGGCTATTATTCGATTCGATATTCGGACGTGGTGGTGAGCAGTTCTCTCCCAGCAACAGCAACAGCAGCAAGCCTTCTGCGTGACTATAAAGTCTCAAACGCTCAGGCTGTTATTCCATTTCGATATTCAGACGTTGCGATCAAATCAGTACCATGGAGTCTCTTGGAGCGACATCGCGTGAAAATCACGACAATGGCGCAGTCGGTACTGTAAACAAAGAACCGAAAAGGTACATTTCTCATTATTTGAACAGCTATTAATATATACTCATAATGCTTCTGATGGGAAGGCAGAATGCATACAAGTGTACACTAATAAGGCTTCTGATGAGAAGGTAGAAGTCACATATCTCCGGTGGGTAGACGGAGTATAAAGTCAAAAAAAAAAAATGAATGACTAATGAAAACATCTCCAAGGGGTAGCTGGAGATGTGAGCATTGATCCCAGCCCCATCAGAATAATTATGAGTATGGTCAAAACTGTGTATGCCACAAATTAACAGTTAATTACATTTCGTTGTACAGGAAGTCCAAGAAAGGAGGCACAAAAAAGATGTTATTGGAGGAACTGACATCCGTTAGACTAGAGCTCGCTCGAGCCCGGAAAGAAAAAGAGAACTTATTGCGCACATTATCCAACTCGAACGGTACTAATTCGTTTGATCCTATTCGGTTTAGTACTATGAATGAAGAATCAGCCGGTCCAGCGGAAGGTACGCTTCTTACGAGCATGAATAATATGTCGCTTAGTACTATGAACATATCGGAATGCAAACCTTCCGACGGAGAAACTGACATTGACAAAAAAGGTTACGAATACTGGAAAAACATACTTGTTGCCTCATTAAACTTGATTCAGACTACAGATGAAAGTACCAGGATGGACGTTTTCAAAATTAAAGCAGGCCCAAAGCTTTTAGAACTTCTGGAAGGAATCAAATCGGCAGAAGAGATGCCTGATGAGAAGACATATCCATTCTCCAATGCACTCGCTCGATTGGATGGGTATTTTGGATCAAGAGCTTACATACTCTCCCAACGAAGCAAACTGTTAAACATGATGCAACAAGTCGGAGAATCAAATGTTCAATTTGTCCGTCGCGTGGCTGCTTCAGCGAAACTCTGCGGGTACGACAAGGAGGACGACGAAATGGAGGCGATAGCTAGAACGATGATAAAAAATTCAACCGACAAGCGTGTACGAACTCTTGCGCATCGAAATTGGGTCAAACACGGTTCCTTGAATGACCTAATCGATGTTATCCGGGACTATGAGACGGAATTGGCTAATGAAGAGGAATTCCAGAAAACGCGTAAAACAGCCACGATAGCAGCGATAAGCGAAGATGGTGCGGAACGGGGATACCACAGAAGTGATTTAAATAAAATCCACTATGGAAATC
>NW_026682603.1:0-6000 GCF_030247185.1 Malaya genurostris | reverse complement strand
AATAGTTTAAATCGGACAAAAAAAAAGAGAAGCTTCAAACTTAATGGAAGGTATGATTTTTATATATATTAACAATAACACGGTGCGACAATGAGAATACGCCTGAAAAATATTAAAGTGCATGCTGTAGCTATAGTCGAAAAAGGCATAAATATAGTTTTATTATACTTGCCTGCGCTCTAAATTTAATTAAAAACTTGGAGTAGGTAATCGCAGAGACATAACCGCGAGATTGACGTAAGACTGCATTAGAGATGTGTATAAATAACAATTGATTTGATACCGTTTGATCGTTTAAGATTTGTAATATTAAAAAGGACCATTCGATTTTAAAAGATTGCGTTTATATTTTATTCTCTCTGTAACACTTAACGCGCCTTGGCCGACTGCATGTATGGAGGCATATTCAAGCTATCACCAATATTTTACAAAGATAAAATAAAACGGTTGGCTACATTTCCTTAATATCTTCAAAATAACCGTAGAAAACGGCAGGCTCAGTCTTATAATACAAACGAAAGTTGTTTACTGTCCGACGTTTCGGCCTTTGGTGTAGGCCATTTTCAAGGAAAACTGGAAAATTTTATTGTGTTACATTGACAAAAACATAAAGCGTTCAACAAATAACACATGGATCAATAAGTCCCGAGACTAACAATGGAAACAACATTTTTTTTTGCAAAATTTTTTTTTATTCATCAACATAATCACCTCTTAGGGTAATACAATGGTTCCAACGATTTTTTTTTTGTTTTTCGATAAACTGCTTTCTGAATTATCGACTCGTTGCTGTTTTTGTTCCATCGAAAGCAATCGCGGAAAAAACCTTTTTCATGCTCAATTTTTCATGAAGGATAGTAAATACAATTATAATTTCATTATAATTTTTGTCACTTCACTCACATTTTCCGGTGTAACGGCTTCCACAGGTCTACCCGAGCGTTCCGCGTCATTTGTGTCGGTACGACCACGTTTAAACTGGGCGAACTACCGACAAATCGTTGCTTTTGATGGACAAGAGTCCGGATAACATTTTTCAATCCATTGTTTTGCTTGTACGGTGTTTTTACCCATTAAAAACAATGTTTTATCAAAACAAGAAACTCGGCTTTTTCCATTTTTTAAACAAACTACAAAACGACTTTACTCCAACCTCGATAACTCAGCTGTTTCTGGTCGGATCGACTTAAAATTTTGACCCGTTTCAAGCAAAGGTTAGTATTCTAGAAATACGTGGTTACTGGTTTACTACGAGCGCCATCTCTGCTTTAGTCTCGGGACTTATTGATATTAATACAATGTAAAAACCTATTTTTATCCACCTAGTGGTGTAATGATGCCTTTCTCATTGTTATATTTTGTACAAAAGCAAAGAAGCGCGCATCTACTCAGTAATCGGTGCTTCATTCAACTGACTTGCCTAAGACTACAAAGTGGTGAGTGAGAGCAAGGTTAATCTAAACAAGGTGTGACCAAATACAAATAATAATACCCCTAAGTCCCATACAAACGAACCTCCAATGTTTGGTTCACAGCCTGAACAAGTAAGCCTAGCAAATTACTCCCTTTCGTTGCGATAGTTTGAAAATGTGGAAGGAGATCGTTTCTGGCAACGCTTTGTGCTAGTTGCTACGGCGCAAAACAAGTTTGTTTGTTTATGTTTTCCGTTGTTGTATTGCAACAAATTCAGAGATACACTCCAGCTAATCGTTGAATGAAGAATTGCGATATTTTTTGGCAGTGATGGGACTTTATTTCATAGACGGGCCTTGGTGTGGAACATGGGTACGATTCGTATACGTACCACGGAAACAGCGATTAGCGCTCTACACGATAAAATAAAAGTTAAAAGAGAAACAAATGCAAGCTGTGTATGCGTTTTCCCAATAGTCATTCATATATGCGTGACCCAGACAAATTGATTATAGCCCGAACGGTGGCAGACCCAACAGTTTTTCTTTCATGATGGATAAACTTATTAATTGAATTATTTTCTATTAGTATTATGACGTAAAGGTTCCCCGCATTTAGCAGATGTTGGAAAAATTCCTACTCCTCTGACGGGAGTGATTTGTAATGTGAAGAACGGATGGCTACCATAACGATTCGGTGAACAGTGCCGAGACATTCTAACATATAATACTGAGCAATTTCCGAAAAGCCAAGGAGCAAATTTCTGAAAAGCCAAGGAGGACAAAAAACAAAATCCGATATGGAATAACCATATCTCAAACACAACAACATAGTTCAAGTTTATTTTTCACTACAATAAACAGTAACTATGGTGAACTTGTTCTTACCCTTCAGTGTTGCTAGTTTTATAGAAAACTCGTTAAAGTACATTGTCACTCTGACAGTGTATCATGACAGTGTACCGCACGATGCAAAATGTGTCCTTTTTATTATTATTATTATTATTATTATTATTATTGTAAAAATCAACAGGCACATTGTAGTCCTAATGATAGTTTCTAATACTAAGTAAAAAATTTGCTTGAATTGTTTTCCGTGAAAGGTTGAAGTCAAATCCAGATGATACACGATTGAACGATCTTTGCAAGCCTATAACGGCACCGTTTGTTCCATAGTTGGTGCGACATAGAGGTAGTCGAAGAAAGGCGTTGTTACGGAGAGCACGGGGACGAACATTAATATTAACCTCACGGAGCAAAGCGGGGCAGTCAATCCTATCACTCAAAATATCAGCTATCATCAAAGCACGCGACAGCTCTCGTCGTACTTGTAGTGTGTCAAGACCAATCAGCAATCCGCGACTTTCATAGCTCGGCAGTTGATGTGAATTATTCCAAGGTACTCGTCGAAGAACAAAACGTACGAATCTACGTTGTATAGAATCTATTCTATGAGCTCCATTGAGGTAAAGAGGGATCCAGACTACTGAGCAATATTCCAAAGTAGAACGAACGAGTGTACAGTATAGAGTCTTCAGGTAATAAATATCATTGAAGTGCTTAGCCATTCTAAATATGAATCCTAAACAGCGTGAAGCTTTCGCAACAATGTAGTTAATGTGCTGTTTGAATGATAACTGCTCATCGAGAAAGACACCAAGATCTTTGACGCATGTCGATCTACTAATCATGAATCCTTCAAGATAATATTCGAATTTGAACGGTAACTTTTTCCTTGTGAACGTAATGATTGAGCACTTTTCGGGATTCACTATCATATGATTGGTTTTGCACCAATTCGCAAAGATTTCCAATTGCCGTTGAAGGAATGCCGCATCTTCTGAGCTGCGGATGGTGTTATAGATCTTGAGGTCATCAGCGAAAGAGACTCGTGGTCCATCCAGACAAAGATTTACATCATTGAAGTACAGTAAGAAAATCAAAGGTCCAAGATGACTCCCCTGTGGAATTCCAGACGTTACAACAAATTCTTCGGAAAAACAATCATCAATTTTGATAGTAAGACGTCGATTGCTGAGATATGATTGTATCCATTGAATGACGTTAGCACCAAATCCGAGTCGGTTTAATTTTGCAATTGTGATGTCGTGATTGATTTTATCGAAAGCAGAAGAGAGATCTGTATAGATAACGTCCGTCTGCAACCCGTCTGACATAGTGTTTGTTATGTAAGATGTGAAAGATACGAGGTTAGTAGCTGTTGAACGCTTCGGCATAAACCCGTGTTGAGTATCATTAATGTACTGCTTGCAATGGTTAAAAATTTGAGTCAGAATGACTTTTTCGAATAATTTAGGAATTGCACTAAGAGAAGTGATACCGCGGTAGTTATTCATATCGCTCTTGTCGCCTTTCTTGTAAACCGGATACATGAACGAAGCTTTCCACAAATCCGGAAACACTGCTGTAGTTAATGAGGTTCTGAATAAACGATAAAGTGGTGATATTATTCCAGCCGAACATTTCTTCAAAATAACTGCCGGTATGCCATCTGGTCCTGCAGAACTCGAAGACTTCAATCCAGCGATAGTCATCTGTACCGAATTCACGTCTATGTCAATGGAGTGCAAAAAGCAATTAGATACCGGAACGTTGATGGCCGCTCGTTCGATTTGCTGTGGGGATAATGTTTCAGTAGAGAAAACACGAGCGAATTGTTCCGAAAAGAGCTGACAAATTTCTTGAGTACTCGAACCGGTACGCTCACCGAATCGCATTAACGATGGTAATCCAAATTCCTTTCTTTGCTCATTCACGTGCTTCCAGAAAGCTTTTGGGTTAGACTTTATCCTATGCTGCACCTTCTTTAAATAATTGGCATGGCAGCGCTTCACGGTTTTCTTGTATAACTTATTTATCTGAATATAATTATTGCGCAAAACGTAACCTCCATACTTGGAGTATCGTGTCGAGCAGCTCTTTTGGATGTTTTCAGATGTTTCAATTCAGCGGTTAGCCACGGCGGATGTTTGGAATGTCGGATGGATCGTTTCGGAACAAAGTAATCAATCGCGTAGATTAGTACATTGGAGAAGGTCTGTACAGCTGCGTTAACATCATCATTGTCGAGAATGTCATCCCAATCGATACTCATTAGGAAGGCAGTCATGCTATTATAGTCAGCTCTATTAAAATTATAGCTGATGATGCTGGAGGGGGCGCTGTCATGAGGTAAACGTTTAGTCTCGAGTACGATGTGTAGCGGAGGATGATGTCGAACACATTTCACTAGAGGAGACGGCGCAACGCAAATGTTGGGTGCGATATCGGTTTTACTGGAGAAGCAAAGGTCGAGCATTCGGCCATTCTCATTAACGATGTGGTTGAATTGCCGCAGCAAGTTGAGATTATAACCATCGAGCAAGGCAGTTATGCTAGCGTGAAATGCTGAAAGTGCGGGATCAGCAAATAAAAATCCATCAGAAGTGGCACTCCAATTCAAACTAGGGAAGTTAAAGTCTCCAACAACCAGGATTTCGTCGATGGGCAGCGCTTGATTAGATGCAATTTCATGCAATGACTCGATATGTGACGTAATCAGTTGTTGAGCTTTTAAACGACGGTGAACCGCGATGAACACTCCGCCTCCTATGCTCTTCGAACTGTTATGGGAGCTGCGATCGGTACGGAAAATTTCATAATTTGACCCATATCCCAGGACGGATATCGTATTTTCGTTGAGCCACGTTTCCGAAAGAGCAATGATGTCGTAACAATCATCCGCGCATGCCAATCGGTAATCGTCAATGCATGTATTAACGCCACCTACATTTTGGTAGTAAGCATACAAAGAACGACTGAAAACGGAAAGCGGGTCAGTGCTGGAAGCGTTCACACCAGGCTCATACTTGCCGTCAATAGTGGTTTGGAAGACCCCTTCCACGCTCTCACGCACAGGACCGGGACGACTGGTGAACGCAGGCTGCAGAGGCTCGACTGTGGAGGGCGTATCAGGGGCTTCCATGAAGCAGATTTCAGTGCGTCCCAGTGCAACATCTATTTGTGCGGTACGCTCAACACTAGAGCAAGACGGCAGCAGATTAGGTACCGGAGGATGACAACTGGAAATGCGAAGCAGGTCAACACTGGAAAGCGGCTCATCATAAATATACTTGCCATGAAGTGATGTTCGGAGGATTCTCTCACCACACTCGCACACAGGACCGGGACGACTGGAGTACGCTGGCTGGAATAGCTCGACTTTGACAAGGGGCTCGAGAACTTCCACAGTAGCAACTACATCGCGTCCCAGTAAACTCTCCTCAAAATTTGTCGAAGTACTCCGTATTATAATTTGTATTTGGTGTGACCACTGTCTGAAAATCTTCATGATGTATAATATAATACATATTTCATTGATATAATAAAAAAAAATAATTATTTCGTTACGACAAAGTCTTCAAGCCTTTTTGGTAGTTTCCTTTCACGTCTTGGTCGACTATCATGTTTTAGAGTTTCTGTTTTATCCGCTAACGTTTGCGTGTATAACATTCTCCGCTTATGTTCACCTTGGAATGATTCGTCTTGGGCATTATTCGAACGACTCTCTTTCGACGATGTGTACGGC
>NW_026682602.1:0-6000 GCF_030247185.1 Malaya genurostris | reverse complement strand
TACATTTGTTTTGGAAGAACCGGTTAAGTTTTTGTCCGGTTTTTGCATTCAAAGTTATTTAGTTCGTTTCTTGCAGAAAAGATGTTTTTAAACGATTCTTGCATTGCAAAATCCATGTCCGGTTTTTGCTCTCAATGCGTTGCCTATTTGTATAAGAAGAGTGATGCTAATCTAAAAAACCCTTCTTAATCCACCTAGTGGTGTGATAATGCCTTTCTCTTCTTTCATAACAGCATAAATAATATTGGATACTAATTTTGACACCAATTGATTCAGATTGATTCGAGTAGTTCACAAAAGCATGCTTCAGTGTTTATGTCACACAGTCAGCATCATTTTTCCAAACTAGTGCTTGACATTTGCGTTGCCTATTTGTATGAGAACAGTGATGCTAATCTAAAAAAAAGCCTTCTTAGTCCACTTAGTGAAATTTTCATATATCTTGAAAAATCACCATAGGGGGGAGTACATGAAATTTTCGAAATCGAAAAAAAAATTTTGATGCCAAAAGGCTTAGAATTGCATGAAACGTCGAGATTTAGTGTCATCTCGAAAAAAAATTTTTTTGAAAAAATCGACTTTTTGGGACTTAGAAAAAATGAAAATTTTTCTAAGTCCCAGAAAGTTGATTTTTCCAAAAAAAAAATTTTTTTTGAGATGACACTAAATTTCGATGTTTTATGCAGTTTTAAGAGTTTTGGCATCAAAAAAAAATTTCGATTTTGGAAATTTCATGTACTCCCCCCTATGGTGCTTTTTCAAGATCGAAAATTGTCAAACCTATACCACCGGGCAGCACCCCTTAAGCATGTCCGATTTAGGTCAAATTTTGCATGAAGGCTTTTTTCGAGGTGCTTAAACTTTTGAGCACTAGAACTTTACGAAAATAGAGTTGATCCCAAAATTTTGGCACCCTTATATATACAAGAGCGGTAAAAATCAACGTGTTTTGTCGGTTACGTCACTTATACAATCATATTTCTGGAACCAAAAGTCACAACCATTTGATCTTCGAACTTGATCAATGGCACGACAGTAGCTTTCAAACGAGCCCAAGTTTGTTGAAATCGGATCAGCCATCTCTGAGAAAATTGAGCGCGTTCAAATACAACGCTTTTTGTCGGTTACGTCACTTATAGAATCATATCTCCGGAACCAAAAATCAAAGCCATTTGATCTTCGAACTTGATCAATGGCCCGACAGTAGCTTTCAAACGAGCCCAAGTTTGTTCAAATCGGTTCAGCCATCTCTGAGAAAATTGAGCGCGTTCAAATACAACGCTTTTTGTCGGTTACGTCACTTATAGAATCATATCTCCTGAACCAAAAATCACAGCCATTTGATCTTCGAACTTGATCAATGGCCCGACAGTAGCTTTCAAACGAGCCCAAGTTTGTTCAAATCGGTTCAGCCATCTCTGAGAAAATTGAGCGCGTTCAAATACAACGCTTTTTGTCGGTTACGTCACTTATACAATCATATCTCCGGAACCAAAAGTCACAGCCATTTTATCTTCGAACTTGATCAATGCCCCGATAGTAGCTTTCAAACGAGCCCAAGTTTGTTAAAATCGGATCAGCCATCTCTGAGAAAATTGAGCGCGTTCAAATACAACGCTTTTTGTCGGTTACGTCACTTATACAATCATATCTCCGGAACCAAAAGTCACAGCCATTTGATCTTCGAACTTGATCAATGGCCCGCCAGTAGCTTTCAAACGAGTCCAAGTTTGTTCAAATCGGTTCAGCCATCTCTGAGAAAATTGAGCGCGTTCAAATACAACGCTTTTTGTCGGTTACGTCACTTATACAATCATATCTCCGGAACCAAAACTCACAACCATTTGATCTTCGAACTTGATCAATGGTCCGACAGTAGCTTTCAAACGAGCCCAAGTTTGTTAAAATCGGTTCAGCCATCTCTGAGAAAATTGAGCGCGTTCAAATACAACGCTTTTTGTCGGTTACGTCACTTATACAATCATATCTCCGGAACCAAAAGTCACAGCCATTTGATCTTCGAACTTGATCAACGGCCCGACAGTAGCTTTCAAACGAGCCCAAGTTTGTTAAAATCGGATCAGCCATCTCTGATAAAATTGAGCGCGTTCAAATACAACGCTTTTTGTCGGTTACGTCACTTATACGATCATATCTCCGGAACCAAAACTCACAACCATTTGATCTTCGAACTTGATCAATAGCCCGACAGTAGCTTTCAAACGAGCCCAAGTTTGTTAAAATCGGTTCAGCCATCTCTGAGAAAATTGAGCGCGTTCAAATAGCACGATTTTTGTCGGTTACGTCACTTATACCATCATATCTCCGGAACCAAAAGTCTCAGCCATTTGATCTTCGAACTTGATCAATGGCCCGACAGTAGCTTTCAAACGAGCCCAAGTTTGTTCAAATCGGTTCAGCCATCTCTGAGAAAATTGAGCGCGTTCAAATACAACGCTTTTTGTCGGTTACGTCACTTATAGAATCATATCTCCTGAACCAAAAATCACAGCCATTTGATCTTCGAACTTGATCAATGGCCCGACAGTAGCTTTCAAACGAGCCCAAGTTTGTTCAAATCGGTTCAGCCATCTCTGAGAAAATTGAGCGCGTTCAAATATCTTCGAAAAGTGCACACACATACACACACACACACATACACACACACACATACACACACACACACACACACACACACAGACATTTTCCGATCTCGACGAACTGAGTCGAATGGTATATAACACTATGGGTCTCCGAGGCTCCGTTCGAAAGTCGGTTTTTCCAGCAATTCTAATACCTTTCTATAGAGAAAGGCAAAACCCTTCTTAGTCCACTTAGTGGAATTTTCATATATCTTGAAAAATCACCATAGGAGGGAGTACATGAAATTTTCGAAATCGAAAAAAAATTTTTGATGCCAAAAGGCTTAGAATTGCATGAAACGTCGAGATTTAGTGTCATCTCGAAAAAAAATTTTTTTGAAAAAGTCGACTTTTTGGGACTTAGAAAAAATATGAAAATTTTTCTAAGTCCCAGAAAGTTGATTTTTTCAAAAAAAAATTTTTTCGGGATAACACTAAATTTCGATGTTTTATGCAGTTTTAAGAGTTTTGGCATCAAAAAAAATTTTTTATTTTGGAAATTTCATGTACTCCCCCCTATGGTGCTTTTTCAAGATCGATAATTGTCAAACCTTTACCACCGGGCAGCACCCCTTAAGCATGTCCGATTTAGGTCAAATTTTGCATGAAGGCTTTTTTCGAGGTGCTTAAACTTTTGAGCACTAGAACTTTACGAAAATAGAGTTGATCCCAAAATTTTGGCACCCTTATATATACAAGAGCGGTAAAAATCAACGTGTTTTGTCGGTTACGTCACTTATACAATCATATTTCTGGAACCAAAAGTCACAACCATTTGATCTTCGAACTTGATCAATGGCACGACAGTAGCTTTCAAACGAGCCCAAGTTTGTTGAAATCGGATCAGCCATCTCTGAGAAAATTGAGCGCGTTCAAATACAACGCTTTTTGTCGGTTACGTCACTTATAGAATCATATCTCCGGAACCAAAAATCACAGCCATTTGATCTTCGAACTTGATCAATGGCCCGACAGTAGCTTTCAAACGAGCCCAAGTTTGTTCAAATCGGTTCAGCCATCTCTGAGAAAATTGAGCGCGTTCAAATACAACGCTTTTTGTCGGTTACGTCACTTATAGAATCATATCTCCTGAACCAAAAATCACAGCCATTTGATCTTCGAACTTGATCAATGGCCCGACAGTAGCTTTCAAACGAGCCCAAGTTTGTTCAAATCGGTTCAGCCATCTCTGAGAAAATTGAGCGCGTTCAAATATCTTCGAAAAGTGCACACACATACACACACACACACATACACACACACACATACACACACACACACACACACACACACACAGACATTTTCCGATCTCGACGAACTGAGTCGAATGGTATATAACACTATGGGTCTCCGAGGCTCCGTTCGAAAGTCGGTTTTTCCAGCAATTCTAATACCTTTCTATAGAGAAAGGCAAAAACCCTTCTTAGTCCACTTAGTGGAATTTTCATATATCTTGAAAAATCACCATAGGAGGGAGTACATGAAATTTTCGAAATCGAAAAAAAATTTTTGATGCCAAAAGGCTTAGAATTGCATGAAACGTCGAGATTTAGTGTCATCTCGAAAAAAAATTTTTTTGAAAAAGTCGACTTTTTGGGACTTAGAAAAAATATGAAAATTTTTCTAAGTCCCAGAAAGTTGATTTTTTCAAAAAAAAAATTTTTCGGGATAACACTAAATTTCGATGTTTTATGCAGTTTTAAGAGTTTTGGCATCAAAAAAAATTTTTTATTTTGGAAATTTCATGTACTCCCCCCTATGGTGCTTTTTCAAGATCGATAATTGTCAAACCTTTACCACCGGGCAGCACCCCTTAAGCATGTCCGATTTAGGTCAAATTTTGCATGAAGGCTTTTTTCGAGGTGCTTAAACTTTTGAGCACTAGAACTTTACGAAAATAGAGTTGATCCCAAAATTTTGGCACCCTTATATATACAAGAGCGGTAAAAATCAACGTGTTTTGTCGGTTACGTCACTTATACAATCATATTTCTGGAACCAAAAGTCACAACCATTTGATCTTCGAACTTGATCAATGGCACGACAGTAGCTTTCAAACGAGCCCAAGTTTGTTGAAATCGGATCAGCCATCTCTGAGAAAATTGAGCGCGTTCAAATACAACGCTTTTTGTCGGTTACGTCACTTATAGAATCATATCTCCGGAACCAAAAATCACAGCCATTTGATCTTCGAACTTGATCAATGGCCCGACAGTAGCTTTCAAACGAGCCCAAGTTTGTTCAAATCGGTTCAGCCATCTCTGAGAAAATTGAGCGCGTTCAAATACAACGCTTTTTGTCGGTTACGTCACTTATAGAATCATATCTCCTGAACCAAAAATCACAGCCATTTGATCTTCGAACTTGATCAATGGCCCGACAGTAGCTTTCAAACGAGCCCAAGTTTGTTCAAATCGGTTCAGCCATCTCTGAGAAAATTGAGCGCGTTCAAATATCTTCGAAAAGTGCACACACATACACACACACATACACACACACACATACACACACACACACACACACACAGACATTTTCCGATCTCGACGAACTGAGTCGAATGGTATATAACACTATGGGTCTCCGAGGCTCCGTTCGAAAGTCGGTTTTTCCAGCAATTCTAATACCTTTCTATAGAGAAAGGCAAAAACCCTTCTTAGTCCACTTAGTGGAATTTTCATATATCTTGAAAAATCACCATAGGAGGGAGTACATGAAATTTTCGAAATCGAAAAAAAATTTTTGATGCCAAAAGGCTTAGAATTGCATGAAACGTCGAGATTTAGTGTCATCTCGAAAAAAAATTTTTTTGAAAAAGTCGACTTTTTGGGACTTAGAAAAAATATGAAAATTTTTCTAAGTCCCAGAAAGTTGATTTTTTCAAAAAAAAATTTTTTCGGGATAACACTAAATTTCGATGTTTTATGCAGTTTTAAGAGTTTTGGCATCAAAAAAAATTTTTTATTTTGGAAATTTCATGTACTCCCCCCTATGGTGCTTTTTCAAGATCGATAATTGTCAAACCTTTACCACCGGGCAGCACCCCTTAAGCATGTCCGATTTAGGTCAAATTTTGCATGAAGGCTTTTTTCGAGGTGCTTAAACTTTTGAGCACTAGAACTTTACGAAAATAGAGTTGATCCCAAAATTTTGGCACCCTTATATATACAAGAGCGGTAAAAATCAACGTGTTTTGTCGGTTACGTCACTTATACAATCATATTTCTGGAACCAAAAGTCACAACCATTTGATCTTCGAACTTGATCAATGGCACGACAGTAGCTTTCAAACGAGCCCAAGTTTGTTGAAATCGGATCAGCCATCTCTGAGAAAATTGAGCGCGTTCAAATACAACGCTTT
>NW_026682601.1:5000-6555 GCF_030247185.1 Malaya genurostris | reverse complement strand
GCAACCGTGAGCTCGTGCGCGCAACGTAAACCAACATCCCCCAAACAGTGTTTTGTGCTATTGTTATGTTGCTTTGTAAAACCCTAGGCAGGGGATCACTCGGCTCGTGGATCGATGAAGACCGCAGCTAAATGCGCGTCAGAATGTGAACTGCAGGACACATGAACACCGACAAGTTGAACGCATATCGCACATCGTATAACGTTACGATGTACACATTTTTGAGTGCCTATATTTATCGATTCAACTATACGTGCCCATGCACGTATGCGTAGTGACGTTTTCCTACCATGGTGGTAAAACGTTCAAGCTAGTCAGACATCGATTGTATCGCATTGCGCGATACAGGCTATCGATGGTTGATGCACATACATCGCATACTCCAGCCTGGTTTGGATACCCCCCTGATGTGTGTAGGCAGTGCATCGACATTTGACCATCCGACGAATAAGTAGGCCTCAAATAATGTGTGACTACCCCCTAAATTTAAGCATATTAATAAGGGGAGGAAAAGAAACTAACAAGGATTCCCTGAGTAGCTGCGAGCGAAACGGGAGGAGCTCAGCACGTAGAGATGATATGCATCGCGTATCTATCTGATTCCGTGTACTGGAAATTTTGTTATCTACCATAATCAGCGGAACCTGGTTCAAGTTCAACTAGAATGTGGCTTTTACTCCCATAGAGGGTGATAGGCCCGTAGAACGGCGCTGATGGTAGAAAATTTTTCCATGGAGTCGTGTTGCTTGATAGTGCAGCACAAAGTGGGAGGTAAACTCCTTCTAAAGCTAAATATCACCACGAGACCGATAGCGAACAAGTACCGTGAGGGAAAGTTGAAAAGCACTCTGAATAGAGAGTCAAAAAGTACGTGAAACTGCCTAGGGCTCAAGCCCGTTGAACTCGATTATCCGAAGCGGAGATATTCACCTGTGGTTGGGCCGCCTCCCGCGGTTGCTGAGCCACAGGGCACTTATGCTCCTGCTTTCAAGAGGACATTGCGATCCATTACGAACAGTGGTTTTGCGGGTTCGCGCCCGCAAACCGCCCGACAACGGCCCCCTGGTGCTGGTTGCTTGTCCCACCGTAGCGACGTTCAGTTCTGAAGGCCTATGTCGCGAGCTGGGGCTTACTGCACGTGGTGTGCCGTCGGGCGCGTGATGGATTCCCACACAGAAACCGTCCCGTATGTGGTCCCCCACATACACCCTCAGTCTGGGTTGGCGGACTGTCGATCGGCAATGATAAAATCGAGGTACCTTTGGGACCCGTCTTGAAACACGGACCAAGAAGTCTATCTTACGCGCAAGCCAATGGTGCCGTTTTCCGTTTCCGCGGGAACGCACACTGAAAAACCATAGGCGTAAAAAACATAACTCTCTCGTTGTGCGGGATTACGGGCGAGACTCTCTGCTCGTCCCTCCATCCCCGGGTGTTATAGCCGGCATGCGGTGGTAGTTCGCTTGCGTGCCATCATCGTGCCATAACATACCGTGAGTGTGCAGGATGTGACCCGAAAGATGGTGAACTATGCCTGATCAGGTTGAAGTCAGGG
>NW_026682600.1:0-8000 GCF_030247185.1 Malaya genurostris | reverse complement strand
AACGAAATCACATCAAAGGAAATCTCTTAACAAAAAGGCGGGTGGGTAATGTCAGAGACATAACTGGATGTCGTGAATACGAAAACAAATGACATGTTCCTTAACACTTCCGAATATCAATTAGTTGATCAATTGTATGAATTATGCAAGCATTCGAATTTTCCACATTTTTCGCAAAAACAAAGAAGGCTTCACTTGATCTCGTGCAGCGTCCTTAGCAAATTTGCTGGTTTGCATTGGCGCAGCAGTTTTTGTTTACGCGCTCTTGGAATGTGCTCGGGGTTGCTGAGGTGTTTTTGTTTACGCGACACTGAGGTGCTCTGCGTAAACAAACAAATTTCACGGACAACCGCGGTAACGTTCACGATGGTCTCGGGTTTAGGCCGAACAGCTAGTGAAATGTTAGGAACATAAAAACCACTAGTCGGGAAGAGTTAGGAGGTAGTTCAGTCTCAGAGTGCGCGGAAAATATCCGTTAGTCTCGGGCGTCGGCCCGTAGACAAGTTAGTAGTGAGTTCAGTTAAGTTCAGTTCAGTTGAGTTCAGTTCAGTTGAGTGCAGTTCAGTAGAGTCCAGCTCGGTTCAGCTCAGACCAGACTCAATTTCTGAAGAATTAAGTGAAAAGTTAGAGTTCAGCTCGGTTCAGCTCAGACCAGACTCAATTTCTGAAGAATTAAGTGAAAAGTTAAGTCTAGTTCGGAGTGTAATACAGTAAGCCGTAGGAGTATGCATAGTGTGCATTGTGAGGGTCAAGTATCAAGTGACCTCAAAATCAAGCAAGAAATAATGTTTTCGGAAGGCATCTAAAGAAGTGAAAATTGATGTAATGAATAGAGATTTAACAGATTCATGTGTAGTGTTTGAGATCACCATGAAGTGTTGTGAATAGATTTTCAAACTAGTGGAGTATGCACTAGATTGTACTGCAGTAGGACATACGTTCATATGTGCGTAAACCTAATGATATGCCGAACTTAGTGAGACTGCGTGAAGTGTTAGCCTTATTAACAATCGTTAGTGACTTTTGTTAGATTGTGGGAAAGAACTCCCAAAACAGCCTAATCCTGCACTATTGAGAATAAGTAGCTGTTAAGTGAAAAGCATAAAAAGATAAACTATAAACTCAGAAAAAAGGTGAATTTCGTGGTATTACTCCGTATAGAACTAAAAGAAACATCATCTTCGTTATTCTGCCACCCGCCACCGCTCGGCCGGGAGCCTACAAGTGGTGACAGCGGCGGTCCTTTGCGAGGCAAAGGAAGACATCATCGGAACGCAAACCCAAGTGACTACCAGAATTCGGAGATGATCGGCAGAAGGGGGATGTTCATCATGTTGATCGAGTAAGTAATCCATGCACATTCAGTGCGCTTTGTTCGACATCTACATTCAACAGTGAATTGGGGCAACCACGCCTGATCGGGCCGTTGCCGAATATAGTACTATAAATTCACAAAAAAAAAAAATGAAACCTAAGTTAATGATAGCATAATTGTAAAATGTCAGGACGACGTAGATACAACTGACACACCAATTTTACACCGTGCATTGATACTAAAAGGCGAGTTATTTACATACACGGCTTGGAAATTATTTACATCACACAGTTTGTTTTTTTTACGTTGAGGAGTAAAATTTCTGATAGCCCGTTAGAATAGATTTTCGATGGTTCTATAAAGAACCGATTCGATGGTTTTATGTAGTGATTTTTGGTTTATATTTACAACTAATCTTCACATATGGGAAATACCGGAGCAAGTAATTTTGAAATTATCTTAAATGGATCAGCTCGGTAGAATTAATGAAATTGGCGAATATATTGTGAAAGAGTACGAAAATCTCTATAAAAATAAAACTAGACCCCGATCATTAGCTGGGATAATTGCAAAAAGAGAGACCCTTCTCGACGCATTCAGGGAATTAGAGAGACTAATTGGTGGTTACGAAGCGCGCGTCAGTGTAGATTGTTGGAACACATTAACAGATCAGTTTGAAAACGTAAAAACAAAATACGACGCGGCATTTAGAATATTAGACGAATCCACTATTATCGAGGCCGAGCAACTAAAATCGCCCATATTACAATTAAGTGTGGATTTAGACACAAACAAGCGCGCCGGTAACAGCTCAAACACCGCAAACATGAGCCAAAATAGGAACGAAAACGCCGAAAGATATCGGTTTCCGATGCAAACGGCGATACAATGTATTCCAGAGTTTCATGGTTCAGTGGATGAACTCGAACCATTTTTAATACAAATAAGCTATTTCGCAGACGAAATACCATTGGGGGAGGATCAAAAACCACTATTGAATGTGGTGTTGATGAAATTGAAAGGGAAGGCAGCGTCATTCATAAACAGAATACGAGCTAACACATGGGAAGAAATGTTTCAAAATCTGAAAAGACAATTCAGCATAAGAATAACCGTTGAAGGCATTTTACAGAAAATAGAGACATTAGAGCAAGGACCGTCGGAGACATTTACAAATTATGCTGATAGAGCACTGCAAATTTATGAATGCATCGAAGAGATGCAACGAGATCAACACACCGAAAGTTCCTTCGCAGAAAGGAGCTTGAAAATACATTTCATTGGGGGATTACGAAACGCAAGCTTGAAACAGGCAGCGAAAAGTCAAAAGGGTATTGCATTTAGAGATTTGATACAAGTTTTGCAGGATGAACATGCGGAATGTGATCATCTGGAAAACATAGTACAACGATTACAAGCCTGTCGGATGTCAGAGAACAAACATAGAACTGCAGATCAGTTGGGCCATGTTAGAAATAGATTCTCAGGTCAGCATCAACAGGCTCACGGCAGAGCTCCACGACAACCAAATTGGGGGAATTCTTGGAACCAGGAAAGACCTGGCGGAAGTCGATCAAACGATAATAGGAGGTATTATCGAGAACCTGAAAACCGCGGTAATCAGTATAGAGAATCCGGACGCATGATGCCAAATTATCAGAATAGCTACGGAAGCCGAGATGATAACAGACGTCAATATAATCGTCAAGACGAAAGATATCAAGTACGAAACCAGGGCGTGAATAACCAAGCTGAGGGCAGAACATGGCGAGAAGACAGAAATCGAGAAATGATGTATAGAGACCAGTCTCCCGTAAGAAGGTACGATGGCAGAAACTACGATCAACAGGTTAGACACCAAGATAGCACGCAGAATAACGGCAGAAGATATAACAATCAACAATCCAACTATCGAAAAAACTAAATTATGGGGCGTATGAGTTGACAGAGAACCGAACACCCCATGAAAAGTATAACACATGGAATGTAATTAAGAAAATACAAAGCAAGGTGGAACAAATTGACCACCAATTGGAAAGAATGACGGATCTTCCAAACAGAGAAAGAAGTTCGAGTAAAACTCGAGAAGCGAATACTATAAGCCATTCATTGGCAAGAAATTGGTTCAACGCATTCGAAATTGAAATGAGAACCACAACGAGACCTAACATTAAGAAAAAATTCCTAATTGATACCGGCGCTAGTTCCAACCTAATAAGCAGAAGATGCGCGGAAGAGATAGGTGCATACAGAATAAATATTAAAGAACAAATTCATTACACAGGAGTAATGAATATTCCGCGAATTAGTCTCGGTACTACAGAAGCAGACTTTTTAATAGATAACCTAAAATTTAGAATAAAATTTGACGTCGTCGAGGAATTAGGATTTGCAGGCATCCTTGAAATGAACTTTATAAATAAGCACGTTACTAATATAGATATCCAAAATGGCAAGATAATCTTACAAGAAAAGCAAATTGTATTTAGCATGGAAGCAAAGCCGATACCAAAGTGGCTACAATATGCTATGGGAGATACGGAGCGACAAGCAGAAGGCCATAATCAGAAAATTACAGGAGCACAGAATTCGCTTCATGATAATATAGAATACAAGTCAAATACAAACAACCTAATATATAAGGAAAATCAATACCCAATGGTAACCGAGAAAGGGTGTCAAACTGAAGAAAATATACGTAGTAGAACGAAAACCAATAACATAAGCTGCCAAACCGAGTTCATTATAGCAAACGTAGACATAATAGGTAAGACGGAAATCAAAACAAATAACTATGACATATATAATAGTGTACATGACAATGTTCATAACAAGAATAATAACGAAAATGACACAGCCGATTTTGATTCTAAACAAATGATAAATGAACCAGTTTTTAAAAGGGAAAAGTTTACCACAATATGCAAGGATGTAGACGAATTCAACGAAAACAAATCGGGGCAACAAAAACCTATTCTCACAGAAGACAACTATGACCTTAGCTTAGTGGAAAACAACAAATTTAAGACACTACAAGGATCACGTAGAATAGAAAAAGTTCTCGAAGTGCTAAATGCTGAAGTCTTAGAGGGTAGTTTATCAAAGCGTAATAAATATGAAATAAATAAAAAGCACGTGAATAAAAATGATAACAATAATGCATCGTATCAGAGCAATCATGAGTTATACAAAAACGACGATCGTTCAGATAGTATGCTCCCCGGTTGTGGAACTACTATTACTAATGAAGAGGAGAAGGAGTTTATTGACAGAGAGTATGACGAGGAAGACAAATGGTTCCTTGTAGGCTCCCGGCCGAGCGGTGGCGGGTGGCAGAATAACGAAAATGACGTTTCTTTTAGTTCTATACGGAGTAATACCACGAAATTCACCTTTTTTCTGAGTTTATAGTTTATCTTTTTATGCTTTTCACTTAACAGCTACTTATTCTCAATAGTGCAGGATTAGGCTGTTTTGGGAGTTCTTTCCCACAATCTAACAAAAGTCACTAACGATTGTTAATAAGGCTAACACTTCACGCAGTCTCACTAAGTTCGGCATATCATTAAGTTTACGCACATATGAACGTATGTCCTACTGCAGTACAATCTAGTGCATACTCCACTAGTTTGAAAATCTATTCACAACACTTCATGGTGATCTCAAACACTACACATGAATCTGTTAAATCTCTATTCATTACATCAATTTTCACTTCTTTAGATGCCTTCCGAAAACATTATTTCTTGCTTGATTTTGAGGTCACTTGATACTTGACCCTCACAATGCACACTATGCATACTCCTACGGCTTACTGTATTACACTCCGAACTAGACTTAACTTTTCACTTAATTCTTCAGAAATTGAGTCTGGTCTGAGCTGAACCGAGCCGAACTCTAACTTTTCACTTAATTCTTCAGAAATTGAGTCTGGTCTGAGCTGAACCGAGCTGGACTCTACTTTTCACTTAATTCTTCAGAAATTGAGTCTGGTCTGTGCTGAACCGAGCTGAACTCCAACTTTTCACTTAATTCTTCAGAAATTGCGTCTGGTCTGAGCTGAACCGAGCTGGACTCTACTGAACTGCACTCAACTGAACTGAACTCAACTGAACTGAACTTAACTGAACTCACTACTAACTTGTCTACGGGCCGACGCCCGAGACTAACGGATATTTTCCGCGCACTCTGAGACTGAACTACCTCCTAACTCTTCCCGACTAGTGGTTTTTATGTTCCTAACATTTCACTAGCTGTTCGGCCTAAACCCGAGACCATCGTGAACGTTACCGCGGTTGTCCGTGAAATTTGTTTGTTTACGCAGAGCACCTCAGTGTCGCGTAAACAAAAACACCTCAGCAACCCCGAGCACATTCCAAGAGCGCGTAAACAAAAACTGCTGCGCCAATGCAAACCAGCAAATTTGCTAAGGACGCTGCACTCGATTACTGTGAATTTCACACAGCGAAAAGTGCAAAAATCTAACCAAACTGTTCTACATTTGCACTAAACTGAGGATATTTTCTTTCGATTTGCGTACAACACATCCTAATAGTTCTTCAGAAAACTTTTATAGCCATTAGAACGGCTGATTTTTTATAATGCTCTCCAACGTTGCTTTTTCATCCATCGAAATGACTGGCAGCTGTGACGTAATCGCTCTTATCGGAAGCGAAACTAGCTGTGCAGGCGACACAAAACACATCTGCACGCAGTGGCGATAGAATTCAAACTGATTCAATTTTTGTTAAGAGATTTCCTTTTATGTGATTTCGTTTGTAGCTTTTTCACTAATGGGCGGTCCTAACGGCTATAAAAATAGTCGCATACAGAATTTTTATGTCGATTATTTCATTTCGGATTTGCATAATTTATTGAAAAAAAAACTATCAATATGCTGTAGGGATTCATTTCCAGCATTCAGAAGGGTCAAATAGCGTAATTCTCTACGATATTAAACTCTGGAACATTTTTCGCAAAAAAAGGCTTCACTTGATCTCGATTACTGTGAATTCCACACAGCGAAAAGTGCACAAATCTAACCAAATTGTTCTTGATTTGCACTAAACTGAGGATAATTACCTTCGATTTGCGAACAACAAATCCTAATAGTTCTTTAGAAAAATTTTAGAGCCATTAGAACGGCTGATATTGTGTAATGCTCTCCACCGTTGTTATTTCCCAATGCTAATGACTGGCAGCTGTGACGTAATCGCTCTTGTCGAAAGCGAAACTAGCTGTGCAGACGACACAAAACACATCTGCTCGCAGTGGCGATAAAATCCAAACTGATTCAATATTTGTTAAGAGGAATCCAATTTTTGTTAAGAGGATTTGCATAATTTATTGAAACAAACTACTAATATGCTGTAGGGATTCGTTTATAGCATTCAGAAGGACCAAATTGAGGAACTCACTACGATATTCACCACTTTTCGGAACATTTTTCTTGAACGATTTGTTGTACAGCAGCAGCTATTTTCTTCTCTTCCTCAGAACGCGTTCTGGTTGGCTGGAGTTGACATGGGTCAAATGAGATAGGTTTTTCAATAGTGTACTATTGAAATACTTCAATGCTTTCGCTATACACGTTTAAGTTGAAAAATTTCGATTCTATTGGTAGTTAGATTATATAAATCCTTCCACAGATCACTGAGCTATGAGCTTTAAAATACGAGAAAGGCAAACGCGCCATATGAATTATCCTCTTCGATACTCGTTTATACCAAACATTTAAGAAAAGTTTAATTTTGAACTATTTGAGATTATGTCACACTACTGAAAATTTTATCATAAAATTGTGATCATATATCCGATGGCATGTAGCAAAAATTATGTTGATTCGTTAGATACAACAAGAGATATTCACGATCAAAAACTTATCACTCTCTCAGAGAGTAAATTTTGAAAAGGCACCCCATAGTAAAGTAAGTCGAATTCACGACAAAATTGAATCAGTTGGGATTGTATCGCCACTGCGAGCAGATGTGTTTTGTGTCGTCTGCAAAGCTAGTTTCGCTTTCGACAAGAGCGATTACGTCACAACTGCCAGTCATTAGCATTGGGAAAAAAAAACAACGGTGGAGAGCATTACACAATATCAGCCGTTCTAATGGCTCAAAAGTTTTCTAAAGAACTATTATAATTTGTTATTCGCAAATCGTAGGGAAATATCCTCAGTTTACTGCAAATCAAAAACAGTTTGCTTAGATTTGTGCACTTTTCGCTGTGTGAAATTCACAGTAATCGAGATCAAGTGAAGCTTTCTTTGTTTTTGTGAAAAATGTGAAAAAGGGGAATGCTTGCATAATTCATACAATTGATATTCGGAATTGTTAAGGAACATGTCAGTTGTTTTCGTATTCATGACATCCAGTTATGTCTCTAATATTACCCACTCGCCTTTTTTCTTAAGCACCTTCGTTAAGGACCAGAAGGGCTTTGAATGTGAGAGAATTTCTCGAAGCTTTTGCTGGAAGTTCATGTTGCGAAGCTCAGATATCCTTTCTTGGATATCCTAGTTAAGTTGTTATAAGAAGACTTCTTATCTAGGATTCCAGTTCGTTGATACTGCCTCCGGTAGATATTTCGAAGTCGGATGAGTTTCTTGGTGACACTGTCAATTTGAAGAGAGGAACTCGGCATATGTTGTACTGGAACCGTCCTATCACGAGGACTGCGATTG
>NW_026682599.1:0-130256 GCF_030247185.1 Malaya genurostris | reverse complement strand
ACAGATTAGTTACATTAAACAGCTACTATTCTACAACTATATATTCCAAACTTGAAACAATTCTTTTGTCGTGAATACGACTTACTTTAATATGGGGCGCCTTTTCAAAATTTACACTCTGAGAGAGTGATAAGTTTTTGATCGTGAATATCTCTTGTTGTATCTAACGAATCAACATAAATTTTGCTACATACCATCGAAAATATGATCACAATTTTATAATAATTTTTTTTAGTTGTGTGACATAATCTCAAATAATTCAAAATTAAACTCTCCTGAAATGTTTGGTATATACGAGTATCAAGGAGGATAATTCATAAGACGCGTTTGCTTTTCTCGTGATCTGTGAAAGCATTTATATAATCTAACTACCAATAGAATCGAAATTTTTCAACTTAAACGTGTATAGCAACAGCAATGAACTATTTCAATAGTTCACTATTGAAAAACCTGTCTCATTTGACCCATGTGAATACCAGCCAATCAGAACGCGTTCTGAGGAAGAGAACTGCTGTACAACAAATCGTTCGAGAAAAATGTTCCGAACAGTGCTTAATATCGTAGTGAGTTCTACAATTTGGTCCTTCTGAAAGGCAGAAATGAATCCCGTACAGCATCCTGATAGTTTCTTTCAATGAAATGCAAATCCGAAATGAAATAATCGCCGTAAAAATTCTATATGCTGCTATTTTTATAGCCGTTAGGACCGCCCATTAGTGAAAAAGCTACAGACGAAATCACGGATAAAGAAACCTCTTAACAAAAATTGGATCAGTTTGGATTCTAGCGCCACTGCAAGCAGATGTATTGTGTGTCGTTTGCAAAGCTAGTTTCGCTTCCGACAAGAGCGATTACGTTACAGCTGCCAGTTGTTTGCATTGGTGAAAAAGGTGGGTGGGTAATGTCAGAGACATAACTGGATGTCGTGAATACGAAAAAACTGATACGCTCCCATCACTTTTCCGAATATCAGTTAGTTGATTGATTGTATGAATTGTGCAAGCTTTCCTCTTTTTCACTAATAGAGTTTGAAGCGATGCACCTACATTAAAATACAGATTAGTTACATTAAACAGCTACTATTCTACAACTATATATTCCAAACTTGAAACAATTCTTTTATAATTTGCTAATATAGCAGGCTAGGTACGACAAATTTGTAGTTTATTTTTATTGATGCTACAAAGTTCGAAGATATCTGATTCTTCTCGAAATTTCAGTACGAGACAATTGCAATGGGCTGGTCTGAAATGTATCGACGATCTTCGGTATGCAAGAGTTATTCTAATAATAATAATGATAGTAATAATAATAATAATAATAATAAAAATAATAATAATAATCATAATAATAATAATAATAATAAAAGAGATTAACCTGTTTATATGGCAACCCTGCTTCGCATGGCATATTTTTACACGGTCCCATACTAGTATAAAAATGTGTTCAACATTCGCTTTCGCATTGCCGTTCGTAATTGAATGTGTTAGTGACGGTACAAATCTGCTTTTCTACCTGTTTACGGTGCCATCGTTCTGACGGTACGTACAGAGTAGCTGCTTTAACTCAAATGACGCTATTTCTCACATCACATTTCAATTTATACTGGTAGCGGTGTACGGACCTCCCCTTCACAGAACGGGAAACAGTGAGACGATATAAAAGAGAGAGTTAGTAGAGCGGCAGTCAGTAATATTGAACTGGCTGTCTAACGGTTAACAGCTTCTTGTGGAATTTTCACGCGGAAACACGCACACAGGAGGAACAATTAAGGGCAAGGCAAAGTCCCGCTCGAACCGTGCTGGTCTGCAGTTCCCAGTTGGCAAAATCTCCATCGTCTGCTCCGGAAGGGAAACTACGCAGAGCGTGTCGGTGCCGGTGCACCGGTCTATCTGGCGACAGTGATGGAGTACTTGGCTGCCGAAGTGTTGGAATTGGCTGGTAATGCTGCCCGCGACAACAAGAAAACGAAAATCATCCCTCGCCATCTGCAGCTGTCCATCCGTAACGACGAGGAGTTGAAAACCCCGTCCTTTTCAGGACGACCACATAACTGTGATAAAGAAATATTTAGGATTGCTTTAAATTTAGCCAGTTCTGAAACGCCTAGAAAGTATAATGCGCAAATCAAGTGAAAACATTTGTTCTAATAATTTGTATAAAGTATACTAGTATAAAGATGTTTCTAAATCAAAATTTTCTGTTTCGTATTGCGAGACAGCGTTACTGTCCTGTCGTAATTGAATGTGTTAGATATCATGATCAAAAAGCGCCCCATACTAAAGAATTCACGACAAAAAAAATACATATTGATCTGTACGTGGCAACTCTTTCGCACGGCATATTTGTGTACTAGTATAAAGATGTATTCAACATCATCACTTCCTCTTTCGCATTGCCGTTCGTAATTGAATGTGTTGGTGACGGTGCAAATTAATTTAACTTCTCGTGTGTGCCTTGTTTCGGCAACAGTTGCTCGGAAAATGGTAGGAAAGCGATAAAATTCAACTAATTCTTTATGATTATTTTTAGCACTTAAAAGTGCTATTTGAATTTGCTGGAATTTTCGGCTGCCTTTCAGAATTCCTTTCCTGTACGCAGAACGGGAAACAGTGAGACGACAGGTCCACGATGTTGCTCTCGTGTGTCTTGTTTCGGGAACAGATGCTCAGCAAATGGTAGGAAAAATGAAGCACTCAACTTTTATATGGATGCTCTTGTATAGATGCAGACATCTCGCGTTCTGATTGGCTGGTGCTGTCATGGGTTAAATCAAACAGGTTTTTCAATAGTATACTATTGAAAAACTTCAATGTTGTTGCAATACACGTTCAAGTTGAAAATTTTCGATTCTATTGGTAGTTAGATTATATAAATCCTTCTACAGATCACTGAGCTATGAGCTTCCAAAATACGAGAAAGGCAAACGCGCCATATGAATTATCCTCTTTGACACTCGTTTGTACCAAACATTTAAGAAAAGTTTAATTTTGAACTATTTAAGATTATGTCACACAACTGAAAATTTTATCATAAAATTGTGATCATATTTCCGATGGCATGTTGCAAGAATTATGTTGATTCATTAGATACAACAGAAGATATTCACGATCAAAAACTTATCACTCTCTCAGAGGGTAAATTTTGAAAAGGCGCCCCATAGTAAAGTAAGTCGTATTCACGACAAAAACAACGAAAAGAGGACAACGCTGGAGAGCATCACACAAAATCAGCCGTTCTAATGGCTCTAAAAGTTTTCTAAAGAACTATTAGGATTTCTTCTTCGTAAATCGATTTAGTGTAAATCTAGAACATCTTGATTTCGCTGTGTGAAATTCACAGTAATCGAGATCAAGTGAAGCCTTCTTTGTTTTGCGAAAAATGTGAAAATGGGGAATGTTTGCATAATTCATACAATTGATCAACTAATGGATATTCGGAAGTGTTAAGAAACATGTCAGTTGTTTTCGTATTCACGACATCCAGTTATGTCTCTGACATTACCCACCCGCCTTTTTAAATTTGCTTATATAGGAGGCTAGGTACAACAAATTTGTAGTTTGTTTTTATTGAAGCTATGAAGTTCGAAGATATCTGATTCTTCTCGAAATTTCAGTACGAGACAATTGCAATGGCCTGGTCTGAAATGTATCGACGATCTTCGGTATGCAAGAGTGATTCTAATAATAATAATGATAGTAATAATAATAATAATACAGATTAACCTGTATATATGGCAACCCTGTTTCGCATGGCATATTTTCAAACGACCCCATACTAGTATAAAGATGTGTTCAACATTCGCTTTCGCATTGCCGTTCGTACTTGAATGTATTAGTGACGGTACAAATCTGCCATCTTTTCGGTGCCATCGTGCTGATGGTGTCTCGTACGATCAGAGTAGCTGCTTTAACTTAAATGACGCTATTTCTCATATCACATTTCATTTTATACCTGCTAGTGGTAGCGGTGGACGGACGTCCCTTTTGTTAGAATTCCTTTCCTATACGCAGAACGGGAAACAGTGAAACGATATAAAAGAGAGAGTTAGCAGAGCGGCAGCCAGTAATACTGAATTGGCTGTCGAGCTGTTAACAGCATCTTGTGGAACTTTTACGCAGAAACACGCACACAGGAGGAACAGTTAAGGGCAAGGCAAAGTCCCGCTCAAACCGTGCTGGTCTGAAGATCCCAGTTGGCGGCAGAATCCATCGTTTGCCTCGGAAGGGGAACTACGCCGAGCGTGTCGGTGCTGGTGCATCGGTCTATCTGGCGGCAGTGATGGAGTACTTGGTTGCCGAAGTGTTGGAATTGGCCGGTAACGCTGCCCGTGACAACAAGAAAACGAAAATCATCTCTCGCCATCTGCAGCTGTCCATCCGTTGAAAACCCCGTCCTTTTCAGGACGAACACATCACTGTGATAAAGAAATATTTAGGATTGCTTTAAGTTTAGCCTGTTCTGATTCGCCTGGAAAGTAGAATGCGCAAATCAAAGGGAAACATTTGTTCTAACAATTTTTGTTTTCGGCCGCATACTAAAGTAATTACGACAAAAATACATATTGATCTGTATACTCTGTTTCGCACGGCATATTTGTATACTAGTATAAAGATGTGTTCAAAATCATCACTTTCGCTTACGCATTGCCGTTCGTAATTGAATGTGTTAGTGATGGTGCAAATTATTTTACTCCCATCTTGATGAATCTTTTGGTATGAAATATTGTGATCTGAGATGGTTCTCGTGTGTGTCTTGTTTCGGCGAAGGACCTTGCTGGACTTTTTGGCTACCTTTCACCGATTTTCGGTGTCGTGCTGACGGTGTCTCGTGCATTCATATCGGGAAACAGTGAGACGACAGGTCTTCGATGTTGCTCTCGTGTGTCTTGTTTCGGGAAGAGTTGCTCAGCAAATGGTAGGAAAAATGAACCACTCAACTTTTATATGGATGCTCTTGTATAGAAGCAGACATCTCGCGTTCTGATTGGCTGGTGCTGTCATGGGTTAAATCACACAGGTTTTTCAATAGTGTACTATTGAAAAATTTCAATATTGTTGTAATGCACGTTCAAGTTGAAAATTTTCGATTCTATGAGCTTACAAAATACGAGAAAGGCAAACGCGCCTTATGAATTATCTTCTTTGATACTCGTTTATACCAAACATTTCAGAAAAGTTTAATTTTGAACTATTTGGGAATATGTCACACAACTGAAAGTTTTAACATAAAATTGTGATCATATTTCCGATAGCATGTAGCAAGAATTATGTTGATTCATTAGATATAACAGGAGATATTCACGATCAAAAACTTATCACTCTTTCAGAGGGTAAATTTCGAAAAGGCACCCCATAGTAAAGTAAGTCGTATTGACGACAAAAAACACGGTTATTGGCGTCGATTTGTGAATGATTTATCGAGAGAAACATCAATTACTACTCTTTGGAATACGGCCCGACGAATGCGTAACCAAAACAACACAAACGAAAGCGAGGAATATTCTAACCGCTGGATATTCGATTTTGCTAAAAAGGTATGTCCCGACTCTGTTCCGGAACAGAAGATCACCCGCGTCGCGTCATCAAACAGGAACGAAAAACCCGTTTTTGATGGTGGAGTTTTCGCTTGCGCTTTTGTCGTGTAACAATAAAGCCCCAGGGTTAGACAGAATCAAATTCAACTTGTTAAAAAATCTGCCTGACACTGCCAAAAGGCATTTGTTGAAATTATTCAATAAGCTTCTTGAGGATAATATTGTCCCACATGACTGGTGACAAGTGCAAGTTATCGCCATTCAAAAACCAAGGAAACCAGCCTCCGATCATAATTCGTATTGGCCGATTGCTATGCTTTCCTGTATCCGGAAATTGTTCGAAAAAATGATTCTGTTTCGTCTAGACAATTGGGTCGAGACTAATGGCTTACTTTCAGATACACAATTTGGTTTCCACAAAGGTGAACGAACGATCGTCTTTCGTTGCTCTCAACCGAAATTCAAATGGCATTTGCTCGTAAAGAACAAATGGCGTCAGTTTTCCTAGACATCAAGGGGGCTTTTGACTCAATTTTCATAAACATCCTATCTGAGAAGTTGTATCAGCATGGTCTTTCACCAATTTTGAATAACTTTTTGTATAATCTATTGTCTGAGAAACACATGTATTTCGCGCATGGTGATTTGTCAACAATACGATTCAGTTACATGGGTCTTCCCCAAGGCTCATGTTTAGGCCCCCTTTTATACAATTTTTACGTAAACAACATTGATGAATGTATCAACACAACTTGCACGCTAAGACAACTTTCCGACGATAGCGTTGTGTCTGTTACAGGACCCAAAGCTGCCGATCTCCAAGGACCAATACAAGATACTCTAGGCAACTTGTCATCATGGGCTCTTCAAATGGGTATCGAGTTCTCTACGGAGAAAACTGAGTTGGTAGTATTTTCAAGGAAGCGAGAACCAGCACAATTACAGCTTCAACTAAAGGGTGAAACCATAGCTCAGGTCTTCACATTCAAATATCTAGGGGTCTGGTTCGACTCCAAAGGTACCTGGGGATGTCACATTAGGTATCTGAAACAAAAATGCCAGCAGAGAATCAATTTTCTTCATACAATAACCGGATCGTGGTGGGGTGCCCACCCAGGAGACCTGATCAGGTTGTACCAAACAACGATATTATCCGCGATGGAATATGGGTGTTTCTGCTTCCGCTCCGCCGCGAACACCCATTTCGTTAAGCTGGAAAGCATTCAATATCGTTGTTTGCGTACTTCCTTAGGTTGCATGCAATCGACTCATACGATGAGTCTCGAAGTACCGGCGGGTGTATTACCGTTGAAAAATCGATTCTGGGAGCTCTCATATCGTTTGGTAATCCGATGCGAAATCTTGAATCCGATGGTGATTGAAAACTTCGAAAGGCTTGTCGAGCGCAATTCTCAAACCCGTTTTGTATCCTTGTATTTTGATTATATGGCCCAGGTTTTTAACCCTTCTTCGTTTATTCCCAACCGTGCTCATTTCCTGGATACTTCTGTGTTTTTCGACACATCCATGAGAAAAGAGATTCGTGCAATTCCGGATCATTTACGCCCTCAAATAGCCCCTATTTGTTTTTATAATAAATTCAGATCAGTCAACTGTGAAAAGATGTTTTACACTGACGGTTCAAACATCAACAGTTCCACAGGCTTTGGTATCTTCAATCAGAACATCACCGCTTCGAACAAAGTCAATGATCTGGCTTCAGTTTACGTCGCAGAATTAGCTGCTATTCAGTACACCCTCGAGATCATTGAAACCTTGCCCAACGACTATTACTTCATTGTCAAGGACAGTATAAGCTCAATAGAAGTTCTCCGGGCAATGATGCCAGGAAAGTATCCCCTATATTTCCTGGGGAAAATACGGGAACACTTGCGAACTTTACCTGAACGGTCTTATTCAATATCGTTAGTCTGGGTCCCTTCGCATTGTTCCATTCCGGGAAACGAAAAGGCAGACTCATTGGTTAAGGTGGGCGCATTAGAAGGTGATATTTATGAAAGACCAATCTGCTTCAATAAATTTTTCAGTATCTCTCGTCAGAAAACTCTTGAAAGTTGGCAAGCTTCATGGAGCAATGGCGAACTGGGACGATGGCTACATTCCATTATCGCTAGAGTATCGACGAAACCTTGGTCCAGGGGGATGAATGTGAGTCGCGATTTCATTCGTGTGATGTCTCGGCTCATGTCAAACCACTACACGTTCAACGCACATCTCCGGCGTATTGGGCTCGCGGAGAACGGTCTCTGCACATGTGGCGAGGATGTCGAGCATGTCGTGTAGCCGTGCGTAGAGTATCGTGACGCCAGGTCTGAACTTAAGAAATCCCTTAGGGCCCGAGGTAGACCACCTGAGGTTCCGATCCGAGATGTATTGGCGAGTCGGGATAGTCTTTATATGCTCCTTATTCATAAGTACCTTAAACACATTAACGTACAAGTGTAATCTGTTATATTAGTCATGCATTTGCTCCTTTTCATTGACGATACTTCAACTAAGGCTAAGAATAAACTTCACCTACAGGTTCGTTACTAACATCCGCCCGATTTTCCTCATCCCTCGACTGTCCATCGAAACTAACAAGATCTTTCTGTTGTCACTATTTTTTCGCTTCCCCTTCCCATGTCTCTTCACCATCTCGATGTCAACTAATTAAATCTCTGTCGTTCTTAACCTTTTCGTTCCCATACCCCCTTTTTTCACTCCGTTTTCCACAACATTTACTTCTCTGTGTTTCTTTCATTCTCCTCGGAAACACCACCATCATCACCCACGAAGAGCCGCTCCAGTCGATGACCAACATGCGGGTCACCCGCCGTGTCTTCGTAGCCTGGGGGTGTAGCGCAAATAATGATTTTTAAGAATTCTTAATAATACAAAAGAGTTCTTAAGAATATTTCTCCACCGACTTATTACTCAATAATTTCCACGTGAAAATTACGAATTGTTGTTCGAATGATGCTTTATATTATGCAATTGATTTTGAATATTTTGTTGAACGATAGTTCATAAAGAAAACCACAAAAATGAATATAGCATTATATATGCTACATATGAAATTATGAAATAAGAGCTCTAGAGTTTCAGTTTTAGAACAAGAAATAATAAATATGAAAATGAACAAAGGCGCAATACCGACAGAAGAAATTAAAAACCTGTTTTAATCAACCTAGTGGTGTAAAGATGCCTTTCTCATATTAATCATACTATCTTTTATAATACTGTGATATTCTTCAAAATAATTTTCTTTGATTCTTAAAAGAACAACCGTAATCGGTTTGTTTGACCGTCTACTGATAAAAACTATCATTTGGAGAAGATTTGAGGTCGATTTAGAAGGTTTGTTAAGGTTTTTCGCCATTTTCAACGATGGTATACAATTTTTAACACACCTATATATATTTCTGGATCCGGAAGTCGAATCTGAATGAAATTCAGGAATTACATATGGGACCACAAGACCTTTCATTTGATCCTAAGTTTGTGAAAATCGTGAGCGCCATCTATGAGAAAAGTTAGAACACATTTTTTTCATTTTTTTTGTACACTTTACTTCGGAACCGAAAGTCGGATCCAATTATTTAAGAAATTTGGACAAGACCACAAGACCTTTCATTTGAATCTAAGTTTGTCAAAATCGGTTCAGCCATCTCCGAGAAAAGTTAGTGCAAAAAAACGTTACATACACACACAAACTTTTTGCGTGCTCGACGACCTGAGTCGAATGGTATATGACACTCGGCCCTCCGGGTCTTGGTTCAAAAGTTGGTTTTTTCAATGATTGCATAACCTTTCTATATGAGAAAGGCAAAAATAAATAGTAGAAAAATTCAACTTAATATACGGAAAATTTCTGGAATTAATCTGGTGAAGGAACCGAAATGAAGTAGTTGAGAAAGTATACAAATATTTGCAAATCAGACAAACTCTCGCCACATACGTATATATCCATGATTCGCCACCTGTTACGATCTTATATACGTCGGGTGATGCACCGCGATCGTATTTTTTTAACATGCACCAATCGACACGATCCTCACGAGTCACATGACGAACTTGCATTGTCAGTTCAAGCACATGGATGATTTCTGGCAAAACAACTGATTCCTATGGAAATTATCTTTGTTCTTACATGAATAAATTAGTAGTATACATCTTCAGGAATTCCTTACCTTAAAAATTACATAAACTTACATGTATGGTATATGCAAATAATAAATATAATTGCCATCGTTCTTGAGATAAATCGGACACTAACTCTTCTAAACGATTTACCGTTAAAAAAAATTTTTCCTATTATGATTGAAATCCAACCCAACATTGCGACTGATAGCACGAATAATAATTCATACTTGTAATATGTTTGATAATACTCAATTGCCTCTAGTATTACATCTACCAACAGTTCACTTAGAGTAATCTGAAAATGGTGTACATTGTCAAGCGAACAGTAAACGTTTATGCAGTACTACCATTTGCTCAAAATTTTGAGTATTGGCAGTTATATTCATATCCTTTTTCAGATTACCAATCAAAGTAGAATAAACAGTTTCCTGTTTAAAAAACGACCATTGAAACCATTTTTGACTGCATTTTTGTTGCCAACGGTAATATTGCTGGTATAGTTGTTCGACATTCTTCTCCATTGAACGAGCAGTGAATGCCTGGAAGACATACATACAAATTTTAGAAATAATAATATACTATGACAATATGAATTACCTTCGATGCATTCAAATAATGAAGGGGTATTTTTCCACAATTTTGTTTTGGTATTGCTATTCCTAGTAAAGTTGAGATCAAAGGAGTCACATCTGTTTGATTTAAGTCCCACGATGGAATAGTTACTTCATCAAAAGTTACATTTTTGCTACAAGTATTATATAGATAAATTCGGGCTTAGTGACGACTCTCAGAAGTTCTTACATGCTAATTTCATAAGAAAAAATCACGATTCTTGCCATCATTAACATTTCAAATCAATTACACTCAACATTTAATTGGTTTGACACTTAAAATTTGATTGTCAGACAGGTACCTATTAACCGACGATTTTATCTGATTTCGCACTTAATTTTCATACACATTCCTAGAGACATCATGGGAGTTTGTCCGTGATATGTCATCAGGTATATATTAGGTCACTAATAATTTGATAATTATATGCTTTATTTTATAAGATCTATACAAATACACACACACACACACACACACATATATATATATATATATATATATATATATATATATATATATATATATATATATATATATATATATATATATATATATATATATATATATATATATATATATATATATATATATATATATATATATATATATATATATATATATGTGTGTGTGTGTGTGTGTGTGTTTTCTTAAGGATGACCTACGCGAGCGAAGAACTGTTTCATTGTGTATGTTTTACTAGTTAATGCACGAACAATCCCTTGGATTCTTTCAAAAATCGAGAGGTACGTTTTGAATAGAATACCACAGTATTATATATGAGAAACGCATCATAACTATGTACTATGTAATTGTACATTTTTTCTGAAAGCTGAATCATTTTTAGCTAATATATTCCAAGAGTTGAAAATGTCGTTTCTAACTTTTGAATCACTCGACCGATTTCGCTAATACGTCGATACGTTGACCAGCTTCTTGGTAACGATACTTCTCATTATGGTCGTAATTTTCACGATTTTCTTCTTGAGTTGTTGAATGCTTTTATCATCGTTTGAAGTAGGCAAACTAGCAGTACTAAGTTCTTTTAGGTATGGTCATGACGTTGGAAATAAATAATAAGGAACACATACTTAGCAAACTTTTTAACTCTAAGGTTACTAGACACATGAAACAGCTTACTAATCACTGAATCCACTCGAGGATGACGTTACAGTATGCTATACGTGACATCGTGCTCACTTCTTCATTTTTCAAAAGGCACGGATGGGATAGCCATCAATCTGTAGGTTTTAATGACAGCTTTAAAATAAAAATTATCAAAAAAAGTACGGGTGTGTAATGTCAGAGACATAACTGGATGTCGTGAATACAAATATGACACGTTTTATTTATGCTTCCGAGTTCGAATTGGTAGTTCATCGATTGTTCGAATTGTGCAACTTTCCCCTCTTTCATTACTAGAAATTTAAACGATGCGCCTAGACTAAATTACAGATTAGTTACATTAAACATTCTGAAACGCAATTAAATATTATGAAATAAGCAGTATAGTTCTTTATAATAAAAAAATTGTGGCTCTGAAACGAGATTCTTATGAAAGCGTTCGTGATGAAGAGTGACGATTTGAGTTAGTTCAGCACGCAGACTCTGAATTCTGAACCCATATTCCAGAACTCAGCTCTAAAACTTGAAGACGATTTTTCGCCATGACTACCAGAATGGATTTTAAAGATTACAGTAAAGTAAATTTCCGCATAATTCTTTAGGAGTATTATTATGGTTCTAAAAAGAACCGAATAGAAGAAGTCTGGAATAAAGAACTGGATCCTGAGTTCAAGAACTAAATTTAGAACCAATAACAGACTCAGAATCCAGTTTCAATTCTAGAATTGCAATTTCGAAACTCAAATTAGTTTCGGAATACAGTTTTAGAATCCAGTTGCAGCACGCAGGCTCTGATGGCAGGTGCTATCTCCGTCGCTGCTGGTTTAACTCCCGCGATGGCAGTCTGCTCGCCTTGAAGGCCAGCAAGCGAATGAAAGTTGCTACCTGAGCGTTTGAGGTTTTAACCACGCAGAAGGTTCTCTTTCCGTCGCTGCTGGTTGATGGTTTAACTCCCGCGATAGCAGTCTGCTCGCCTTGAAGGCCAGCAAGCGAATGAGAGTTGCGATCTGAGCGTTTGAGGTTTTAACCACGCAGAAGGTGCTCTCTCCGTCGCTGCTGGTTGATGGTTTAACTCTCGCGATGGCAGTCTTCTCGCCTTGAAAGCCAGCAAGCGAATGAGAGTTGCGACCTGAGCGTTTAAGGTTTTAACCACGCAGAAGGCGCTATCTCCGTCGCTGCTGGTTTAACTCCCGCGATGGCAGTCTGCTTGCCTTGAAGGCCAGCAAGCGAATGAGAGTTGCGACCTGAGCGTTTGAGGTTTTAACCACGCAGAAGGTGCTCTCTCCGTCGTTGCTGGTTGATAGTTGATTTATCTAACGCGATGGTAGTCTGCTCGCCTTGAAGGCCAGCAAGCGAATGAAAGTTGCTACCTGAGCGTTTGAGGTTTTAACCACGCAGAAGGCGCTCTCTCCGTCGCTGCTGGTTGATGGTTTAACTCCCACGACGCCTGCTTCCATCGAACGCACGAGAAGAAATGATCGATTTTCACCACGGTTCCCCGTATATAAATACGCATTCAGTTGAAGATATGTGCCTGACTAACTCAAAATCGTCGTCCTTGCGCGAAAAACCCAAGCGAAAGTAAAGAGATTTCCGCATTATTTTGAAAATTAGAGAAAACACATTATCGGATGCCTTTTCAATTCATTGTTTTGGACAATGATTTGTTTTGCTGGATGACGTTGTTAACCCTTGTGAGTTGGCTGATGGTGGATCTTCCTTTCCGGAACCCAAACTGTTCTTCCAGTAATATATCCTGTTCATCTGCGAAAGCAAGAATTCGCCTTTGAATTGACTTTTCAAACAGCTCGGATAGGGCAGTGAGTAAGCTGATGGGCCGATAGCTCTTGGAAAGGAAAGGATAGCTAAGAAGACAAATGAACGAATACTCAAATTTTTCAGCTCAATGTTGAATGTGTTATCGAAACCGGGGGCCTTCATATTTTTGGATTTTTTCACAATAGCCATCAGCTCATTCGCAGTGACTCTACTTTCCGCCGGAACCAAGCTGTCTGATTGGTCAATCTCAGCTACGCTATCAGCAACGGCTCTTTCATGTGGACTAACAATTTTGAGTCCTAAATTGTGAGAACACACAAACTGCTGGCCTAGCGCATTTGCCTTCTCTACTGGTGTGATTAAAGGTATTCCTTCAGCTGCGTCCTGGGGTGGCAGCAGAGGAGGAATAGGCTTCGGTTTTTTCTTAAGCACCTTCGTTAAGGACCAGAAGGGCTTTGAATGTGGGAGAATTTCTCGAAGCTTTTGCTGGAAGTTCCTGTTGCGATGCTCAGATATTCTTTCCTGGATTATCCTAGTTAAGTTGTTATAAGAAGTCTTCCTATCTAGGATGCCAGTTCGTTGATACTGCCTCCGGTAGATATTTCGAAGTCGGATGAGTTTCTTGGTGACACTGTCGATTTGAAGAGAGGAACTCGGCATATGTTGTACTGGAACCGTCCTATCACGAGCGACTGTGATTGAATACTGGAAGGAAGATAGGGCCGCATCGATTTCCATCGGGGAATCAAGTGGCAGATCGATATTAATATGTTGGTCGGCAATTTGTTGAAATTGGACCCAATCGGTGCGATAATAGTTCCTCCGAGGTTGAATAGGCACTGTTTCTGGTGAAGATCCCAACGTCAATATTACTGGAAAGTGGTCGGAAGAGAGCTCGTTGAAGACAACCGGAGAGCTGTCTATGGCGATGTTGCTGATGAATATATCCAAAATGGAATGAACTCCCGATCTGGAAAGTCGCGTTGGTTGATCCGGAGCGAGGATGTTGTATTGTCCAGCTTCGGCTAGTACGAATCCGTTTCGATTCTGTCTTTTGTTTCCCCACAGCTCATGCCGTGCGTTCAGGTCCCCAGCAATGATGAATTTGTTCTGTCGTCGAGTGAGCATAGCAAGATCTCGCTTCAAAGATGCACACGTACCATCTCGAAGATTGGTTTGTTTAGGGCAGTACGCTGCAATGATGATGATGGATCCCATCGTCGTTGCAATCTTAATTCCGATGGCTTCTATTAGTTGCAATTTAAAGGCTGACATAAGCCTATGCTGAATGGATCGTTTAATGGCAATGGCAACTCCCCCTCCTCTGGTAGTTGTCCTGTCGAGTCTGTGAATCCTGTAATTGGAAATAAAAATAGAAATTTCAGGTTTAAGATGAGTTTCAGTTAAAATAGCAATATCGACATTCTTCTCTTGATTCAGCAGTTTTGCTCCTGAGTGAGCAAGCATTCCAATTTATTATAACTAACTCATTATATTGCATATTCGATGATGAATTTGCCTAAGGCGTTGATTTGATCTAACCGCGTTCTGCAGTTTCGTAGTTTTGCTGTCATTGTTTCAAAAATGACGATCAGTTGTTCAGCAGAGAATATGTCACCAGAGTCATCCTTTGCTTGTGGTTGATTATTGCCCCATCCAGGAGGGATTTTTGAGGGATATTCTTTTTGTGATCTAGCGGCTGAATCTATTGGATTGCTGCGAGGAAGTGGTGGCAAATTCGGAATATCCCTCTTCGGTGGGAGCCGTGGGAAATTAATTTCATCCTTCTGTGGAACATTCTTGCGCGTTGATTGTTTACGGGACGCCTGTTGTCGAATTTTTGTGAACTCAGCACGTTTGGGACACGATTTGCTAGCAGATGGATGGTCACCATCACAGTTCACACATTTTACAGCGATGTCATCTAGTAGGCAATCGTTGGTATTGTGTGGTTCGGCACATTTCCTGCACCGACTTTTCATGTGGCAATTCCTCGCTCCATGGCCGTAGTTCAAACAGTTCGTGCACTGTGTGACATCCCGATGTACCGGTTTATACTTTTGCCATTCGATGATTACTGAAAACGATTTAATCGTTTTCAGTTGACTCATGGTGATGGAGCCCTTCTCCAGATGAACCAAGTAGAGTTGATCTCGATACTTTTTGTCCGTGTTATGTCGCTTCATTTTAAACACCATCAAAGGCTTTAGTCCAGTCTCCGACAGTGCCTGCTTTAGTTCGGCTTCCATCATGTCGGGTAGTCCTCGAAGTACAACCTTCATAGGTTTGTTGGTGGCAATATCGTGTGTGAAGTATTCCGCTTTTGTCTGCTTCAGATAGCATTCCACTCCTTTGTAGTGGTTCAAAGCCGGAACAGTTATTTTGTAGCCTTCAGTACATAAACGGATTGTTGCCTGTAGTCCTTTGCTGATCAGTGTATTGAAATCCGAGCGTAAAGTTGGTGGGAAGCCCTTCAGGTAGAAAGGCGGCATTTTTTTCTTCTTCTACAGTTCCTCTTCGACATCAACTGGCAGATCAGCGTATTGGTTGTTACTCAGCAAAAGGTCGTTTACCTGTACATCACTTGGCTTCAGACGCTTAGCATCCTTTGGATCCTTCTCGGATCTATAGCTTGGGTAGGTAGACAACTGCGAATAAAAGATAAAACAAAATCGAAATTAGTCGTAGTAGGTTATTCGTCTATCCACATCGAGTGTTAGATGACGAATGGTGACGTTTCTGTTGTCTAGTGACTACTGATATAGGGTGTAAGGACTCGGCCTGCTCAGGTAGTCTCGATAAAAAAATCTGCCACAACATTGTTTTTACCTTGTTTGTAGCGAATGTCCATTTCCAATCCTTGTAGTTTCAGACGTAAACGCGTTAGGGTAGGCGAAGTTTCTTTTAAATGCCATGTTGAAATCAGCGGTCGATGATCAGTGTATACAATAAATCTCTGATTATAAATAAAATGCTTAAAACGGTTCACTGCCCATACGATGGCTAACAGCTCTTTTTAAATCGTATGGTACTTTCCTTCAGCACCTACTAGACCTCCGCTTGCATATGAAATTGGCCTATCGATCGATTTTTCATTCGAGAGTACTGCTCCAATGGCGTACTCGCTCGCATCTGTCGTGATCACGAACGTATCTTTATAGCTCGGTCTAACTAACAGTGTGTCAGAATTCCTCAAAAGATTTTTGACACTCTTCCGTCCAAGTAAACTTAACAATCTTTCGCAAGAGATCGTTCAAAGGTTTACGTTTCTCTGCGATGTGAGGTATGAACTTCCCATAGAAATTTACTGTTCCTTAGAATGACCGGACACCTTTGACTGTTTTTGGTGCCGCCATTTCTTTTATTGTTTTTATATTGTCTCCCATGGGACGGATTCCTTCTTTGTCAATTACGTGGCCTAAATACATAATTTCATTTTTCAAAATTTGGCATTTACGTGGCTCGACTTTTAGATTATGTCGACGGAGAGCCTTTAAAACTTTGCGTAAGTTTTCATTGTGTTCTTCGATGGTAACACCGAAAACAATTATATCGTCCAAGTAGACTGTAGCTTTCACGTCTTTTATTTCATACAGCATTTCATACGTTCATTAATCTTTGGAACGTCGACGGGCTGTTACGCAAGCCCATAGGCATTCTTGTGAATTCAAAGTGGCCTTTTGGAGTTGGAAACGCTGTCTTGGCTGCATCTTTTGAGTTAATTGGTACTTGGTAAAATCCTGAATTTAAATCCAAGGTAGAAAAATATTTACTGTTTTCAAGATTATCTAGAATCTCGTCAATTAGTGGAGTTGGGTATACCAATGGCTTTGTAACTAATTTTAAATCCCTGAAGTCCACCACGGTTCTGTATTTCTTGTTACCCAATTCATCGTCCTTCTTGGGAACACACAGGACTGGTGCATTCCACGGACTTTTGCTAGGCCTTATGATACCTTGTATACGCATTTCTTCAATTTCTTCTATAATATGCTTCTTTGTAGCTTCTGGAAGTCTATATTGCCGTTTGTTGATAGGCACGTTTGAAGTGGTCTCAATTTCGTGCACTACCGCATCAGTGATAGTTAATTTATCCCCCTTCAGATAGAATACATCACTATATGATGCCATTATTTTCTCTATATCCATAAAATTTTCTCTTTTTAGATGATATTTAGTGATTTTAATACTTTATCTGTTCGGTCTCGACCAGATATTTGACCGTATCTTCTATTTTCCGTAAGAATTGCGTCTTGATTTGTATCTAAATCAAGGAAACATTTGTCTTCCTCGCCACACTCTCCGCCTATAAAATCTTTTTCTTCTTCATGAGTAATATTAGTCCCACAACCAGGGAGCATATTATCTGAACGACCGTCGTTTTTGTATAACTCATAGTTGCTCTGATGCGATGCATTAATGTTATCATTTTTATTCACTTCACATTTATTATGCTTCGCTAAACTGCCCTCTAAGACTTCAGCATTGACGACAATTACTTTATTTTTGCCACTTTTTGCATCCATTTTAATGTGGTTTTCGGTTGTCCTATTTATACTTGGAGATTTTTCTATTTCCCCGTTGTTGTCTGATTTAGTTGTGCTTTTGGGCAGCTCATTTTGGTGTTCGTCTAATATTTTTCCCATATTTAGCTTTTCTATCCGTATCTCTGTTTGTTTATTAGCGCCCATTGGCGTTTGTCTGTGTTTCCTCTCCCGCGTGAGCTCTTTACCCTGTACTAAATATAATGATCCTCTTGGGCAAGGTCTCACCTTCGTGCTGAACTCTATAGGCTCTTCTTGCATGTATATTATTCCATTTTTGTTATCTAAACTTGTGACGTATCTGTTTATGAATTCCATTCCGAGAATTCCATCGAACCCCAATTCTTCGACTACGTCAAATTTTACTTTTAGATTTACGCCTTGAATTATAAATTCTGCCTCGGTTGTACCTAGGCTTATCCACGGGATGTTTACCACCCCCGTATACTGTATTCGCTCTTGTCCGTTTATCTTACCCGAGCCTATTTCCTCTGCACATTTTCTACTGATTAAGTTGGAACTGGCCCCCGTATCGATTAAAAATTTCTTTCCTATATATGGGTTAGCTGTAGACCTCAATTCAATTTCATATGCATTGAACAAATTTCTAGTCATTACATGACTTGTGGTTCCTGACTCTCTTCTTCTAAGCACCTTCGTTAAGGACCAGAAGGGCTTTGAATGTGGGAGAATTTCTCGAAGCTTTTGCTGGAAGTTCCTGTTGCGATGCTCAGATATTCTTTCCTGGATTATCCTAGTTAAGTTGTTATAAGAAGTCTTCCTATCTAGGATGCCAGTTCGTTGATACTGCCTCCGGTAGATATTTCGAAGTCGGATGAGTTTCTTGGTGACACTGTCGATTTGAAGAGAGGAACTCGGCATATGTTGTACTGGAACCGTCCTATCACGAGCGACTGTGATTGAATACTGGAAGGAAGATAGGGCCGCATCGATTTCCATCGGGGAATCAAGTGGCAGATCGATATTAATATGTTGGTCGGCAATTTGTTGAAATTGGACCCAATCGGTGCGATAATAGTTCCTCCGAGGTTGAATAGGCACTGTTTCTGGTGAAGATCCCAACGTCAATATTACTGGAAAGTGGTCGGAAGAGAGCTCGTTGAAGACAACCGGAGAGCTGTCTATGGCGATGTTGCTGATGAATATATCCAAAATGGAATGAACTCCCGATCTGGAAAGTCGCGTTGGTTGATCCGGAGCGAGGATGTTGTATTGTCCAGCTTCGGCTAGTACGAATCCGTTTCGATTCTGTCTTTTGTTTCCCCACAGCTCATGCCGTGCGTTCAGGTCCCCAGCAATGATGAATTTGTTCTGTCGTCGAGTGAGCATAGCAAGATCTCGCTTCAAAGATGCACACGTACCATCTCGAAGATTGGTTTGTTTAGGGCAGTACGCTGCAATGATGATGATGGATCCCATCGTCGTTGCAATCTTAATTCCGATGGCTTCTATTAGTTGCAATTTAAAGGCTGACATAAGCCTATGCTGAATGGATCGTTTAATGGCAATGGCAACTCCCCCTCCTCTGGTAGTTGTCCTGTCGGGCCTGTGAATCCTGTAATTGGAAATAAAAATAGAAATTTCAGGTTTAAGATGAGTTTCAGTTAAAATAGCAATATCGACATTCTTCTCTTGATTCAGCAGTTTTGCTCCTGAGTGAGCAAGCATTCCAATTTATTATAACTAACTCATTATATTGCATATTCGATGATGAATTTGCCTAAGGCGTTGATTTGATCTAACCGCGTTCTGTAGTTTCGTAGTTTTGCTGTCATTGTTTCAAAAATGACGATCAGTTGTTCAGCAGAGAATATGTCACCAGAGTCATCCTTTGCTTGTGGTTGATTATTGCCCCATCCAGGAGGGATTTTTGAGGGATATTCTTTTTGTGATCCAGCGGCTGAATCTTTTGGATTGCTGCGAGGAAGTGGTGGCAAATTCGGAATATCCCTCTTCGGTGGGAGCCGTGGGAAATTAATTTCATCCTTCTGTGGAACATTCTTGCGCGTTGATTGTTTACGGGACGCCTGTTGTCGAATTTTTGTGAACTCAGCACGTTTGGGACACGATTTGCTAGCAGATGGATGGTCACCATCACAGTTCACACATTTTACAGCGATGTCATCTAGTAGGCAATCGTTGGTATTGTGTGGTTCGGCACATTTCCTGCACCGACTTTTCATGTGGCAATTCCTCGCTCCATGGCCGTAGTTCAAACAGTTCGTGCACTGTGTGACATCCCGATGTACCGGTTTATACTTTTGCCATTCGATGATTACTGAAAACGATTTAATCGTTTTCAGTTGACTCATGGTGATGGAGCCCTTCTCCAGATGAACCAAGTAGAGTTGATCTCGATACTTTTTGTCCGTGTTATGTCGCTTCATTTTAAACACCATCAAAGGCTTTAGTCCAGTCTCCGACAGTGCCTGCTTTAGTTCGGCTTCCATCATGTCGGGTAGTCCTCGAAGTACAACCTTCATAGGTTTGTTGGTGGCAATATCGTGTGTGAAGTATTCCGCTTTTGTCTGCTTCAGATAGTATTCCACTCCTTTGTAGTGGTTCAAAGCCGGAACAGTTATTTTGTAGCCTTCAGTACATAAACGGATTGTTGCCTGTAGTCCTTTGCTGATCAGTGTATTGAAATCCGAGCGTAAAGTTGGTGGGAAGCCCTTCAGGTAGAAAGGCGGCATTTTTTCCTTCTTCTACAGTTCCTCTTCGACATCAACTGGCAGATCAGCGTATTGGTTGTTACTCAGCAAAAGGTCGTTTACCTGTACATCACTTGGCTTCAGACGCTTAGCATCCTTTGGATCCTTCTCGGATCTATGGCGCGTTTTACCCATAGCTTGGGTAGGTAGACAACTGCGAATAAAAGATAAAACAAAATCGAAATTAGTCGTAGTAGGTTATTCGTCTATCCACATCGAGTGTTAGATGACGAATGGTGACGTTTCTGTTGTCTAGTGACTACTGATATAGGGTGTAAGGACTCGGCCTGCTCAGGTAGTCTCGATAAAAAAATCTGCCACAACATTGTTTTTACCTTGTTTGTAGCGAATGTCCATTTCCAATCCTTGTAGTTTCAGACGTAAACGCGTTAGGGTAGGCGAAGTTTCTTTTAAATGCCATGTTGAAATCAGCGGTCGATGATCAGTGTATACAATAAATCTCTGATTATAAATAAAATGCTTAAAACGGTTCACTGCCCATACGATGGCTAACAGCTCTTTTTAAATCGTATGGTACTTTCCTTCAGCACCTACTAGACCTCCGCTTGCATATGAAATTGGCCTATCGATCGATTTTTCATTCGAGAGTACTGCTCCAATGGCGTACTCGCTCGCATCTGTCGTGATCACGAACGTATCTTTATAGCTCGGTCTAACTAACAGTGTGTCAGAATTCCTCAAAAGATTTTTGACACTCTTCCGTCCAAGTAAACTTAACAATCTTTCGCAAGAGATCGTTCAAAGGTTTACGTTTCTCTGCGATGTGAGGTATGAACTTCCCATAGAAATTTACTGTTCCTTAGAATGACCGGACACCTTTGACTGTTTTTGGTGCCGCCATTTCTTTTATTGTTTTTATATTGTCTCCCATGGGACGGATTCCTTCTTTGTCAATTACGTGGCCTAAATACATAATTTCATTTTTCAAAATTTGGCATTTACGTGGCTCGACTTTTAGATTATGTCGACGGAGAGCCTTTAAAACTTTGCGTAAGTTTTCATTGTGTTCTTCGATGGTAACACCGAAAACAATTATATCGTCCAAGTAGACTGTAGCTTTCACGTCTTTTATTTCATACAGCATATCATACGTTCATTAATCTTTGGAACGTCGACGGGCTGTTACGCAAGCCCATAGGCATTCTTGTGAATTCAAAGTGGCCTTTTGGAGTTGGAAACGCTGTCTTGGCTGCATCTTTTGAGTTAATTGGTACTTGGTAAAATCCTGAATTTAAATCCAAGGTAGAAAAATATTTACTGTTTCCAAGATTATCTAGAATCTCGTCAATTAGTGGAGTTGGGTATACCAATGGCTTTGTAACTAATTTTAAATCCCTGAAGTCCACCACGGTTCTGTATTTCTTGTTACCCAATTCATCGTCCTTCTTGGGAACACACAGGACTGGTGCATTCCACGGACTTTTGCTAGGCCTTATGATACCTTGTATACGCATTTCTTCAATTTCTTCTATAATATGCTTCTTTGTAGCTTCTGGAAGTCTATATTGCCGTTTGTTGATAGGCACGTTTGAAGTGGTCTCAATTTCGTGCACTACCGCATCAGTGATAGTTAATTTATCCCCCTTCAGATAGAATACATCACTATATGATGCCATTATTTTCTCTATATCCATAAAATTTTCTCTTTTTAGATGATATTTAGTGATTTTAATACTTTATCTGTTCGGTCTCGACCAGATATTTGACCGTATCTTCTATTTTCCGTAAGAATTGCGTCTTGATTTGTATCTAAATCAAGGAAACATTTGTCTTCCTCGCCACACTCTCCGCCTATAAAATCTTTTTCTTCTTCATGAGTAATATTAGTCCCACAACCAGGGAGCATATTATCTGAACGACCGTCGTTTTTGTATAACTCATAGTTGCTCTGATGCGATGCATTAATGTTATCATTTTTATTCACTTCACATTTATTATGCTTCGCTAAACTGCCCTCTAAGACTTCAGCATTGACGACAATTACTTTATTTTTGCCACTTTTTGCATCCATTTTAATGTGGTTTTCGGTTGTCCTATTTATACTTGGAGATTTTTCTATTTCCCCGTTGTTGTCTGATTTAGTTGTGCTTTTGGGCAGCTCATTTTGGTGTTCGTCTAATATTTTTCCCATATTTAGCTTTTCTATCCGTATCTCTGTTTGTTTATTAGCGCCCATTGGCGTTTGTCTGTGTTTCCTCTCCCGCGTGAGCTCTTTACCCTGTACTAAATATAATGATCCTCTTGGGCAAGGTCTCACCTTCGTGCTGAACTCTATAGGCTCTTCTTGCATGTATATTATTCCATTTTTGTTATCTAAACTTGTGACGTATCTGTTTATGAATTCCATTCCGAGAATTCCATCGAACCCCAATTCTTCGACTACGTCAAATTTTACTTTTAGATTTACGCCTTGAATTATAAATTCTGCCTCGGTTGTACCTAGGCTTATCCACGGGATGCTTACCACCCCCGTATACTGTATTCGCTCTTGTCCGTTTATCTTACCCGAGCCTATTTCCTCTGCACATTTTCTACTGATTAAGTTGGAACTGGCCCCCGTATCGATTAAAAATTTCTTTCCTATATATGGGTTAGCTGTAGACCTCAATTCAATTTCATATGCATTGAACAAATTTCTAGTCATTACATGACTTGTGGTTCCTGACTCCCTTTCTTCTCGGATGCGTTTTTGATTTACTGACCCAAGATTCATCTTGGCCGCCTCTTGCCGTGTCATTTCTTGTATTATATCTGTGATTTGCCCGACTTGATTTCCCAACTGTGAAATAGATCTTTGAATTACACATATTTTCTTTTTTAAGTCTTGCTTTTGAATAATGTCATGGGCTGTTCGATCCTCTATCCACTCGAACGGCCCTTTGTTTAGTTTTTTCTATAGTTGTTGTGGTTGTCATAGTTATTGTCTCGGTTGTTTGGGCGTTCCTGCCGGTACGAGCGCTCCGCTGTTTCGTAATTGTTCTAATTGTCCCGGCTTCTGCTTTGTGTATGGGTATTTTGTGGTTGGTGCCCATACGTTCGAGCACTTGGTCGTTGTTGATCTTGTCTCTCATAATCTCTTCTTGTTAGTAGGTTACATAGTTCTTGTCGGAACGTCTGGTGCGATTCGTCATAATGCCTCTGGTTGGACCCACCGCTTAATGCTTTATATTGCCGAGATGTAGTAGGCTCCTGGTTGTGTCTCATGACCCTTGTATGATGCCTATCTCCCCGTGGGTTTCTGAATCCTTCTCCTTGCGGGTACCTGTAATTTTGCCTCATACCGCTGTCTGCTGTAGTATTCGTATTGTTAAAGCTGTTCCTTTCTCTGTGGTTTCTTGTTTGCCTATTGTCGTGTTGCTCTTCGAGAAAGTCTAGTAATTCTCCCAGAGCCATGTTTCTTTGTCCCTGGGCCGTTCTCCTGAGATCATCGTTTCTCAGGCCTGCTATACAATGCAACCTCAAATTCTTATCTAATGCGCTGTTTCCCTGGGCGCCTTCATTATATAGGTCTATGTGTTCTTTTATTTTCTTTACGCGTTTTTTGTATGACTTATAAGATTCTCGCGGGTTTTGCCTTAAAGTCTCCCTATCTGCTAACACATTTTCGATTTTAATCACCTCACCGAATTCTCTTACTAAATTTGCTTTTGTCTCCGGCCAAGTTTCGGCTCTGATTTTTAATATGTTGTTTGCCGCTTTTCCCTTAAGTTTCAATAAAACGACATAAATTAGCTCATTGTGCGGCATACCTTCCGGTATCTCATCCGCAAAATGCTCTATGTGATATAGGAACGCATTAAGCTCATTAACCCATGAAAATCCGGTATGCACTGAATGACCTCGGTTTTTGGAAACCGATCTTCGTAATCGTTGTTATTCTCAATAACTGAATGCACTCTTTGACGCTGTGATATGTTATGTTTTGTACTTCCAGCTTCCCATATACTTCTCTGACGCCCGTTAGGACGATCTTGTTTGGTTTCTATAACGATTGATTCGCTTAGGATTTTCGATGCTGCCTCATATTTTGTTCGCACGACGTTATAAAGGTCTGTTAGTTTGTTCCATTCACTTACTGAGACCCGAAATTCGTAACCTTCGATTAGTTGTTCGAATTCGGCGAAGGCTTCCTTAAGTGTTTCCTTCTTGGTTAGGATCCCTTGTAATGATCTTGCTCTTGTATAAATTCTCGTATTCGTGTGCAATATACTCACCTATTTCTTCTAGTCTTGACATCTGCGAACGTCTTCGTTAATTTGGCTCAATACATTTTTCGTTGTAAACATCTAGAAATATTTCCTGTCGTTTGCGGGTGATCGTTATTATTCACCCCGCGTATACCATACTCAAAGTCAATGTCGGTTTATTGTTATTATTGTCATATACCGCTTCTTTTCCCCGTACTCTGTTCTTATTTCAGTTGCCAGACTTTTAGCCGCAAATATGGCCGCGATTGTTTTGGTGTGTCGCCTAGCAACGCATTTTTCCGTAGGCTCCGCCCATACGGGTTGGTTCACCACCGTTTTAAATATATACCTCGTGGCATGCACTCCTGGTGCCTAATTCGCTGCCTTGCTTTGTTATGTCAGTCCAAGTACGGCTACTTTTGCTACTTTTGCTTATTCGACTACTTTTGCTTATTCGCAAAATGATGCGTCAAATTACCGATTCCTTCGCTCATACGCGTGAGGTTCGGTTGGTCACCTTGACCTTATAATCATTACACCAGTACTGTTCAGCTGGTCGTGATTTTCTTTGTCTCTTCAACAAAGGCGACAAAAAAAAACTTCTAAGGCCTTCATGCTAGTATGGCCACTTTTGTAAATATTATCGCGGTGTTTTTTTCTCTTCAACACATGCGCCCGTATTGACCGTGGTCAAAACGTAAACAAATCAAATGTGAACGTAATCTATACGTCCGCATCGTATACCTCGATCGGGCTCATACCAGCTCCGATATGCTACCGCATTGACCAACAACAGTGCTCTGACGGAATCAATTTCGTTCCGTTAGCGAGCCACTTTGTCTCGTGCTTGAATATAAACCAAGAAAAAGTAAAATGTACGTAGACTCACCATACTAATACTGCTTCGCCCAACATCCTCAATTTCGAATTCCTCATCCGTACTCCTGGCGTATCCTTGCTGCTATCGCGCGTACCGCTTTCTTTCTGAACCCCCCCCCCCCCTCGCGGTTCAGTACCGCTGTCACCACTTGCAAAACGCCTCGTTGTTCTGGCCGAACGGCGGCGGGAGGAAAATGACGAAAGGGAATGTTTCTTTCTGTTTTGAATGGAATCTCTTTGTTAATAAACCTATTTTTTCTGTATTTCTTCACTTCTATTTCTTCTCAATTAACTGAATACACTCTTGGATCAATTTAATATCGGAACATTTACACTTTTCGTTCTGCTTTTGCCGTAATCTACCTACAGCAGAAGTTAATTGATGAACTGTTTCGGTTATCGCGTATTACACTACTAACGGCTATTTACCGTCAACTATTTGGAACCGACTAACTAATTGTCCACGGGCCGACGCCGGAGACTAACGGAGGAGTTGGCACTAGGGGAGACATGAAGAACATCTCCGAACAAGAAAAGTGGTAAGATCAATGATTTGAACAGTTTCAGTTTTGATTGCAATGTCGAAAACAACTAAAACCGATTTGTTTTTCAACTAACAGAATTTTGTTTCAATAACAACACCAGTTATTTCAACTAAAATATTTGTTGAAATTGAAAGGTATGTGTCCTTACTAATTGACAGCATTTTTTTACAACCAATTAAATTAGTTGTTTCAACCATCGTTTTTACTAATCTGAAAACAAAAATGACAGTTTAGTTATAACATTAGTCGATTAGTTGTACCAAATTTTAACCAATCAAATTCAGAAAATCAACTAATATTCTGGTTGAAATGGGATCGCGGGTGGTTCCGTGTGGATACATAGATAGCGAAATAGCAAAATTAGAAGAAAAAACGGCACTTGTAAATCATGTCATACGGTACCAACATCATTTTGATCTAAGTCACACTAAAATCATAAATCGTCGTTTTAAATCCACTTCTTCACCTATACTAGAAATGTGTCATATTGTAAACACTCCTAGCACTATCAATCACCGCACAGACATAGACGGTCTAAGTACTACATACGAAGGCGAACTCCACACAGTTTAAACTACCCACTCTAATATCTCTAGATCAAAAGCACAACACAATGATAAATTATCATCTCACCATTCTCGCTCAAGCTCCATCACGCAAATAAGTTCACCGATTTAAGCACCATCATTTACCCACCAGTGACGATAAGTAGTGCATAGTGGTAAAGCAGGCTAATGTTTAAAACAAATGTTATTATTGCAACGTAAGAAATCATTTAATTTAAAATATGTAAATGATTTTAAATCAACAGTTTTTGGTGATCGCACATATGTTTTATATAGTTTAGAGCAGTGACAGAAGAAACTTTTTTACTATATAAACAACCGTTCGTGGGCATACGATTTTTAGACGAGGAACGCTAAGATAGTGAGTTAACATGTGAGTTTAATGTGTTTTGTAGAATCTTTCATAACCAATAAACTTAGTTTTCCTTGAAAAAGACCATATCCAGTGATCGAAACGTCGGGCAGTATATAACAGCCGTTCTTATTTAACAGACCGCTAAAGAAAAATTAGTGCAAAATACCTGTACGGTAATTCCGGAACCGTGAGTCGGATGAATTTAAATACGGGAACTTTGTATAGAACTATAAGGTATTTAATTTGAATCTATGTTTGTGAAAATCGGTTCAGACATCTCCGAGAAAAGTAAGTGACAATATTGGTCACACACATACACACAGATATTTGCTCAGTTCGTCGAGTTGAGTCGAGTTGAGTTGAGTAATATACGGCATTCGGCCCTCCGGACCGTTATGCGTTAATGCTGAGGTTTTAGGCTATATTACATAAGAAAAATTCTTCGGGAATGTGGAGAAAGCATAGAAAATTGTTTTGTATAGAATTGGAAATTTTTCACTCCATGCATGTCAGATCTTCGATGACTGTTTGGCGCATATCGAATTGTGCAATGCTTGCTTGCTGGAGACCAAAAGATATATACACTAAGGTCTCTTTTTACACGGGGGTTACGTACCATGTTAAAAAATCCGTGTAAAAGAAAACCGTGTTAATTGCGGAAACCGTGCAAAAAAACCGCGTGCAAAATTTGACGTAATAATTCCAAAAACCGCAGATTTGATTATTTGTTTGAATTTGTTTTGGATGAAATATGATTATTTGAAGCGGAAAAAATATTATTTTTTAACCCCCAAATTTATGCAAGGTGCACATAACTGTGAAAATGTAACTGTTATTTACCAATAAAAACGGAAATCTAAAATAGTACGGATGCGTAATGTCAGAGACATAACTGGATGTCGTGAATACGAATAAAACTGATACGATTTCTTTACACTTTCGAATTTGAATTGATAGTTGATCGATTGTGTAAAGATATGTGCCTGACTACCTCAAAATCGTCGTCCTTGCGCGAAAAACCCAAGCAACGACCATCAATTGGGTTGTATAGAGTAAAGCAAAATTTCGCATAATTCTTTGAGTATTATCATGGTTCTAAAAAGAACCGAATAGAAGAATTTTAGAATAAGGAACTGGACCTGAGTTCAAGAACTAAATTTAGAACCAAGAACAGACTCAGAGATCAGTTGCAATTCTAAAACTATAATTTCGAAACTGAAATCCACACGACGACGCTTCTTGTTAGAATTTGGCCATAAAGGTGTCATGGGATCGCGAGTCGTAGAGGGTTTCCGAATTGAAGTATTTGCAATAAAACCAACTTTTTTGCTGAGTAGTTCAACAATACCAGACAATTGTTCAATTTGTTTATTAATATTGTCAGTTGTCTCATTTGGAGACAAACGTTTGTTTTGATCTGCCATGTACGCACGAAGAGATCGACCATTAAGCTCACCTCTACAAGATGTACAAATAAATATTATCTTGCCTTGGGCGAAAACATCCTTGCATGAGCGCAAATTGAATCCGCAGCAATTTTGGCTAATGTGAAAAAAAGTATCACACATTCCACAACGTATTGGCTCAAGATCATTGATTTCGTGTTGACACTCTCCGCATTGTTTTTTCTCCATCTCTGCTTTGTTCAATGTTGACAGCAGAACACAGGATGACACAGACTGCTTATTGAAGTACGAAGCGGTGCTGGTGCTAACGGTCGGTATAGTGCTAAAAACTATCAAACTTGACCAGAATTAACAGCAAATAACGTTACAACAGGCTCAAGCTAGATGCACACTCCAATGACCGGCATTGTAAAATATACTGCCGAACACGACTAATACTGATGTGAATCAATATGTTGAGTAAAACACTCCCAAAAACGTAAAAAACTTAGCGTAGAAAACTCTCACGATGTTCCAAAATGTTACACACTGAGAAAAAAAAATTAGAAAAGATTTTACTATGTGTCATGCTGAAGAAACTCATTTCATCGGCGTAAATCATAAAACTACAAGGATCAGCCCCATGGGGTTGTTCGAGCCGTTGATGTGGAACCAGGCAACCAAAATTTCCAATGGTTGACATTTTCAATTAATCGTCACACTTTTGAATCCGCAAATGCACAAGAGTCTGCTTAGATTGATCCTTATTAGGAATCAACACCGAACACGCGAACCCAGAATATAGACTCTATCGTGATTTGTATTTGTTTCGTAGCTGACGAAATTACATCAATAGCCCAAATGTATACAATTAAATGTTTGTACATGCTTGCGATACGAATACCGATACTTAAGCTTCTCTTCACCAAGCTTGTGTTCAAGTTTTGTATGCAAGCAGTTATTTTTATAGCGTTTCTCTACCATTACTACCATTTTGCGATTTCGGTTGAAGCGATAAAATATTTCTCATTATCAATCGAGTTCATCTTATATAAATTAGAAATTAGTCTTATGCACTCAAAATTTATTCTGGGGTAGTTGTCAATTTCTCAGGCGAAACGACATAACATGGGATTTAATCCAATCTTGCATGACACAAGATCAGAACATACCAATAAAAGCTTTAAATCGTTTATGGCACTTTTTGTCTTGCTGTGAAGCAACAACCTAACTCTAGCAAGCTACGCATAAGACTGAAACGTTAGCTATAATTTCGCTTCTATTTGTAGATTCGCGTGCTTCCAACAGCTTTGCTTTTGCTTCGATTGACCAATCAGAGCGCTGCTTTCCCTTTGATATATCGCTTACTTCTTCAAAACCGTCGACTATGCTAAGGAAATCCTGTATGCCGGAGATTTTTTGCAGCCAAAATAGGACACTGCTAGCTATTAATCAACATTTCAATGATATAAAATTAAAAATACATGGCTTTGAACATTCAAATCAATACGTAGAAATATTTCCAATCAAATGGTGTCATAATATTGACAATTGATACAAAATTGACTGAGCTGTAATTGTTCAAAACCTGACCACATTTCTACGTGTATTTTTCTTGAGTTTCTAGTTTGCACCGCTACATAGAAAACAAAAATGTGTTCCACATTAATACTACTAGAGCTATAGAATTCAAATGGGTATAAAATACTGTACTGTTTGATATGACGAAGAGTTGACGAGATTAGTAAATCCGACTAGTTCTTCAACGCTACGAAATTCTCGATGATATCAATGATGATGCTGACATCATACACCACAACTGAGTGGAAGAGACGTTGTCGGGTAATTTACAACAGGGATTCAAGATCTAAAGACTGATTAATCATTTTATGAAACGACTGTCAATGATCCCGTGAAATGTTGAATTAATGATTTTAGTTAACTTTCAAACTTTAAATCAGCTCTCATATTCGTTTTCTTACAGACAACCTGTTCCCTTCTTTAAATTTTTTCTCAAAAAACAAATGACAGTGCTTTTTACACTCTCATCAGAAACCGTGTTAATTGTGAAAACCGTGTAAATAAAAACCGTGTTAATTCCGGAATCCGTGTAAAAAAAGCCGTGTGTAAAAGAACCGTGTAAAAAGAGACCTTAGTGTATTTTCTCCCGTACATCATAGCTGATATCAAATTCATTCGATTGGTGTACAAACATGGTTAGCTGTAATTAGCATTCTTCAAATACTTATAATATTCTAAAATTTCTGTGAAAATATCGATTTTTTTGAGACATTTTCAGTAAAGTTGAAATTTATTTCTTCTAAAACATATAGCTGATGTCAAATGCAATCTCTTGGTATATAAAAATGCATATGTCGTCGCTTCCAATTTAAAGATCATACGAAGTTTTCGAAAATTCATGCTTGGACTTTTGGTTATATTTTTGATCATAACTTTCATTAACAAACTGTAATTGAAAATTTTTCTGTTCCATTCATGTTGTGATAGACGTATATGTCTAATGATACACAAATTTCATAAATCGGACTTCTAACAGCTGAGATATGGCCAGCCAAAGTAAGCGTTCCTACTTTTTTGCAACAGACTTTAGTTGGAGCTTTTTATAATAACTTCGAATAGAATATTCGGTTTTCCGTCGTTTCAAATGGATTTCATTTCGAAGGAATTTATCTTTCTAATGGTAAAAAAGTTTTGAAATCGGCCCAAAAATGGCTAAGATATAGTCAGTCAAAATTAGCGTTTCCACTTTTCATGGTACCCTTGGTAGTCTGCGTAACTTTTTACCTCCTTGGTATTCGGAGTGTTATCAGGCGTACAACTTTGCTTCCGCCGTTTTCCGATAGGTGGCTGTACCGGCTGAGGCTGGTCAAACTACATAGATGATAATGCCTTTAAAGTGAGTGTGTACAGTGCCTACCAAATTGTCACCGCCGTTTCAGTGACAGTTGTTCTTGTTTTCCTATTATTCACGCTCGAAAATGTCTGTTGATGTTTTTTTTTTAATATTGCTACTTTCAGGCAAATATATTATTAGCAAATTTATTCATCTTAAGCTTGAATAATGGCTTGAAACCTTGGAATGATAATTTTTTTTATAAAAACGTTTATTTCATAGGCAATGTACATAAGTTTTTCATCGCCGTGGCATCCACAATACATAGTACTTTAAACCTAATACATTTCGAATATCATATTAGTATGTTGGTATTCATTAGTTAATCTAATCACTGTTTTTATCAAGCGAGTTGCTATTATAGATTACATTAAATAAAATACATTTATTTTGTACATGATCTTATAACTATTTCAGGCTTGTTTGTATCGGTTCATCACTTTTATTCAATATCATATAGTTGGCTATTGGTTGAACTCATGGAAGAGAAAGGAGTCTAACAAAAAATAAAATGTAAATTGGAACTCCAATGGACTTAATGAAATGATAAAGAAGTTTCATGTAAGGAAGGTAACGACAAGCAAAAATGTCGCGAACTGGGACATTGGATAGTCTACCTTGAGTACTCAACGAATTTATTAGTTGAGATCTGACATCAGGGTACTCCACGCATGTCCAAATGACATGATCAATTTCGCGATAACCTTCGCCACACGCACAATGATTAGTCTCGGAAAGTCCAATTCGAAAGAGATGTACATCTAACGTATAGTGATTGGACATGAGTAAGGACATCACACGAATGAAGCCCCTACTAAGCCTACCACGTTTGGCTAAAATATCGACTCTTCCATTGCCTGGAATGGAGTAATGAGTCGGGACCCAAACTATTGTGATTTGATAATTATTATTCAATATGTCGTTCAGGCACTGTTTTATTTTACCCAAGAAAAATGGTTCAGTTTTGCCAGCTGCGTTTGAGCGAATGGCTTCAATTGCACTCAGACTATCTGTGAAGAGAAAATAATGGTTTGAAGTTAATGTGACGATTACACTCAAACTATAATGAACTACTGCTAACTCTGCTATATGAACAGATGCAGGATCTTGAAGCCAAAGCATTATTGTTGAATATAGCAAACCCAGTAGCTTCTTCAATTCGTGATCCGTCCGTGTAAAATATTTTTTCAGAATCAATATGAATGAACTTACTTGTAATATTTTTGGGATTTCCATCGGGCGTAGGTGTTCCGGGATTCCACGCACTTCGCACTGGATGTGTCGAAAAATAAAATTGAGTCAGGGATATTTAGGAGGCAGTCACGGACAGGAATATATCTTGCAGGGTCGATTTCCTGCTGCATTTGGTTAAAACATACTTTTATGAATCTTGTTTGAGATTGAAGCTCAACTAGCTTTTCGAAGTTATTAATAACTAGGGGATTCAAGTTTGGAAGGAGTTGTGCTTTTTTTTTGGAGATTTAGTGCGTATTTTACTAAAAATGACTGCATGATTTGTAAAATGTTTCAAATTTCAAGTACGATTCATTCGAGCCCAAGCGTTTTCAATTGGCCCTGACATGATCCAAATTATATCAAATTAAATCAACCCATTCGAGATGTTTTTGAGCATATTTTTCTTTCATCATCACCTCGAACATATTTTCTCTTAACGCTGCTGTGAAGTGCAAAGTGGTACCTGTTTTGAAAAATTGCTGAGATCGAATTAACCCCTTAACGCTCATGGGGAAACACCCCAACTGAATGTTAAAAAATCTTATTTCCTTGGCTTTCTGAACGAATAAAACAAAAAGAACAGTCAGTCTTTATTGCTATAAAAAAGTTTGTTCGAAATGACGTATAGAAAACAGAACACATAATAAATGTGTTATGTGCAACGTCCACTTGTGCTAAACAAGTACATGAAATCGTTTCGTAGAATACCATAACAAGCTATTTATCTGACTATTCTGATAATTAAAGTAATTAAAGAAATAAATTTATTTACGATATAATGAACCCAGCTCGACGTTTATTTATTTCTGAAGATCATAGGGAAAAATATTTTCCATAAAATTATAAGAACCTCTGCACTCTGCTTTGTTTTACCTTTTTTATACACATAAAAAATAGGTATAGAATTCGCTCAAACTTTAAAAAAGTTTTGCGAGGCCCGGAGCTCGACGAACTGAGCAAATGTCCGTGTGTGTATATGTGTGGGTCTGTATGTGTGTTGTCAACAAAGAGGTCAGAGATAGCTGGACCGATTTTGATCAAACTAGTCGCAAATCTCCCCGTCACCCAGAACGCTATTGAATGGTTTTGAGAATGTTTACTTTTTGAGTTATACGAAGTTTTATGTCAATTGTTTTTGACAGTATTTGTCACACTTGACCTTAAAAACAGATTATATTTCCAGACGCGCACGGTAATAGCTATCCAACAAGCCATAGATTTTTAAATCCATCCATTTTTAACGGCGATATTAACATTTTTGTGTAAGCGACTTTTCCTTCTATTCCAGCAGTAGGAGTTTTGTGCATTGTATGACAAAGCAATGCTTGGGAGCAACGTGAAACACGATTTTTTATACTGTTACATACAATTGTTTCTAAGTACCAAAAAAACTGTGTACAACATCCTTTTTCGTGACATTTTGCTTCGGACCGTTTTCAGCACGGTTCGTTTTTGGCAACATAATCGTTCGAATATGACATATGTAAACCAGATGATGGCAGCATTTTCGAGTTGAAAGCAATTCCATAATTATATTGGTTTACGCTACTTACAGCAATAAATGCTGTAAGAACATAACACCCATAAACCATTCGAATCAGTTCGTCGCGATCAGCAAATGAGTGTGTGACAAATAATTTCACTCAATTTTCTTGAAGATGACTCAACCATTTTTTACCAACTCAGATTCATATGAAAAGTCGGTCGCTCCCAAACAAGGATCCTGAATTATGTTTGGATCCGACTTCTGGTTCCGGAACTACAGGATATGTGAAACGAAATTAAAAAACTCATTTTTCTCGTAGATGGCTGAACCGATCAAAGATTCAAATGAAATCTAAGAACCATCTAAGATTCAAATAAAAGGTCTTACTTTTTAGTCAGATCCAACTTCCGGTTGATTAGTATAACTATGTCCATTTCACATAAATTTATCAGGTTTGCAGATTTGTTTCCTAAGCTCAATTATTTTCTCAAAAAAGGCCAAATCGAATATCGTAAACAATACACTGAAGTCTTTTTTTATGCGAATCTACGTACCGCATAAAAAAAAACCGCATAACTCTGAAAATTCGCATAAAAAAACCGCATAACTCTGAAACTTCGCATAAAAAAAGACCGCAGAAGGGCAAACCGCATAACTCTGAAAATTCGCATAAAAAAAACCGCGTAACTCTGAAACTTCGCATAAAAAAAACCGCATAACTCTGAAAATTCGCATAAAAAAAGTCGCGTAAAAAAAAACCGCATAAAAAAAGACCGCATAAAAAAAGACCTCAGTGTAATTCAAATTGAAAGACTTATGGTCCCATATAAAATTGGTGAATTTTACCGATTCCAGCTTCCGAACCGATCTGGAACTGAAGCGTGATAAGTCGAAAATTACCAATTTTATTAGTATTATTATTTAACGATGGTTAAAAACAGGTACAAATCCCATAAAACTGTCTGATAAATTCTTCTAGTTTACAGAGCTTGTTAGTTTGTGGGCATGAAAACTTAATTCGGCACTACTGGTCCCCTCTTTTCCTGTTCCGAGAGCACCGAAAGTGAAGAAGAAAAACTCCTTAAACTAAATTCACTTCGATTTCTCTGCGATGCTTGAACCGATTTTGACAAATCTTGATTTGAATTAAAGTTCATACTGTTTTTAAACCTACTGTGAAATTTCATCCGGATCCGACTTCCGGTTCCGCAGTTGCAGGGCGATGAGTGTCAAATCGTCATATAGAGTGACAATATTTACAACACCGAAAGAAGAAGAAAACACAAAACGAACAAGGCGTGCTTTGTTCTATTTCGTACACGTTGTATAGTGATGTCAATAATAATAATAATAATAATAATAGTAATAGAAATAATAATAATAATAATAATAATAATAATAATAATAATAATAATAATAATGATAATAATAATAATAATAATAATAATAATAATAATAATAATAATAATAATAATAATAATAATAATAATAAAATAATAATAATAAAAATAATAATCCTATTACATGTTTTATGCTGTTTAGCTTGACTTACATATGCAGAAGTAACAAAAACGCAGGTTCGTTTCGTTTGTTAGATTTCGTTTAATTGGTTTAATCGAAATAGAGTATGAGATAGTAAGTATAGGTTTAACTACGTTCAAAACTGTTCCAATTTGTAGGTCATATTTGTTGGTAGTAAACGAACCAACTTTGGCTATTCCGTTTATCTGAATCCGGTCTCGGAAGAATTGGGAATAGTGATCAAAAACTGCAAAAAGGATCTCACTTACTTTTCTTGGAGATGGCCAAATCGATTTTCACAAACTTATAGGTTCAAAAGAAAAGTCTTACAGTTTCATACAGAATTCCTTAATTTGTTGTGGATACTACTTTCGGTTCCGGAACTACAGGGTAAACAGATTTTATAGAGTTTGTTAGATTAGGTTCGAACAAACTTTCCTATTTCTATTCAATAATCAGTTGTTTTTGCGAATTTCACGGATATATTTGTGATGTAATGAGTAATATGAGAAAGGCATCATTACACCACTAGGTGGATTAAAATAGGTTTTTCCCTTTATGGGCTACTCTGGCCGAGGGGGTGGTTACAACAATCCGCACTTTCCATACCGGACGAACTAGACTATGGTGCCCAAATGAACACTAGTAACGAAGGAGGAAACCCTCCAACATGTAACCCAAGCGACAGATTTCTTTACGGTTATCAATTTGCGACGAAAGATACGAATATCTTCTATTGCAAGTTCGCCAGCGAATTTGTCACTTGGACAGGAAGTGTGCTTCATCCTGTAACCAGTCAATCATTGAGTCGTGCGTCTCTGTCGTATTGGTATTTTGTCATCCTACCAACTGCTTCTTTGTCTTAAATGTCCTCGTCGATGAAACTTTGCAAAATTTCGCATTGTATCCGCTTCGGTATTGGCCCTGCTTTCCTATATAGTCTTTTATGTCTGAAGCGGTACTTACGATTATTACTGTAAAGTTCCTAAATCAATGTAGATATGTTTGGTCTACTAACACTATCCAATCTAATCTATTCTGATTGTGTCTATCTTTGTCGATGTTACGTTACATTTCCTTTTCCCATTGCATCGCATTTTTGACTATGCCGGAGAAACCTGTTAAAATCTTAAGCTGATAATTTATCAAGAATAAAGAAATAATAATAATTACAATAACAATAATAATAACAATAAAAAAAAATAATAGTGAAAATCAAAAACAATAATAATAACAATAATACTCATAATAATACAACAATAATAATGATAATAATAAAAGTAATAATAAAAATAGAAATATTGTGACTTACCACAAGTTAATATGCCATCAAACTAGTTATCACATGAAAATACCTATTTTTCGTCGTTTTACTGGGGCTCTGGTTTTTATATCAATTTCATTTTGGTATTCCTGTGGCACCCTAGGATTTTTCCGCTCCATATCGTTTTTTGTCTATAATCTTTTATTTCGATAGAGTCTCGTGATGAAAATAAAATAAAGTCATGTGTTAGTTCGTTCGTTAAGTTATATAATCTAATGAACACTGCACTAGCTTTTAGTTATTTTGTCACAGTTTTTTTCTTCCAATCATTTTGACTGCTTTTGAGCAATTTAGGTCTATACTAAGTTTTGGGCCTTCTAGTGTTGAGCACGCATCCAGGAAACAAGAACTACATGTATTTCGTGAAGAAATACTAGGTGTGTTATATGATATGGTCCACGTGAACCGTTCTGTTCCAGAAACACACATCTCACACTCTTAGTTAGAAGGTGACATCTGTGTCCAAGTTGGAGAAATCTAAGTACATTCAAACCTTTCCCGATTTGAGAGTGTATTTACACCCGAACAATCAGTTTCGCCGTCATTGCAATTTGTAAACATTACCGATACCGAACCGGATCGAAAAGGTTTGAAAGTTCCTAAACGGTTCATAAGATATCAATTTACTCCTATTCCTGATAACAATAGTCCTCCTTTTCGAATTAAATCCACCAAGCTCAGGACGAATATGATATATTAATATTCATTCCAACTGGATCAAGATAATTCAAATTGGTGACTAATTCCAGGCATAAGAAAGCTCGAAACCACCCAATGACCTATTGTAAATTTCAAGTATTATTAGTCCTGTCCACTCCGTGGTCGATCCAGACAACATAATAATTTTCATGTTTTACATTTATAAGCGAACGATCGATCTCGGTATGGTCCGACTTTGTCAATACGAAGTATAAATTGACTCCCACCCCCATCTGACAAAGGGGGGTACGCGCCCTGTAGCTCATCATCCAAAGCCTAGGGAAAGACGAAACGTAAAATCAAATTTATTTATTTATTTATTTATTTAATCAACAGACAAATTTAAGTCCTAATGATTGTTTCTAAGAATATTTAAAAAAAAATTTCTTATTCGTCTGCGGGAAAAATGAAAATCGAATCCTGTAGAAACACCGTTGAAGGTTCGTTGCAATCCAATGAGTTAGTTAGTACGACGTAGAGGCAATCTGAGGAGGTTGTTGTTGCGGAGAGCTCTGGAACGAACATTGATGTTGATTTGACTAAGAAGTGCTGGGCATTCGATATTGTTCGTCAAGACATCGGCAATCAGCATTGCACGGAACAGGTCACGACGCACTTGCAAAGTATCGAGCCCGATAAGCATCCCAAGGCTTTCGTAGCTCGACAGCTGATGAGGGTTGGTCCAGTGCAATTTGCGAAGAGCGAAACGAACGAAGCGTCGTTGGATTGACTCAATTCTGAGAACACCGTTAACATAGTGAGGGTTCCATATCACCGAGCAGTATTCGAGTGTTGAGCGAACAAGTGAGCATGCAGAGAGACTTCAAGCAGTATATATCTGTGAAGCGCTTAGCAGTTCTCATAACAAATCCCAAGCAACGAGAAGCCTTCGTAACTATGTAACCAATATGCTGCTTGTAATTCATTTGTTCGTCTAGACAAACTCCAAGATCCTTGATACAAGTGACTCTTGAAAATCGCTGCATCATGGAGGCAATAATCAAACCGCAAAGGGTCTTTCTCACGGGTGAATGTGATAATAGAGCGTTTGCTAATGTTTAAAGTCATTCGGTTAATCTCGCACCATCTTGAAAAAATGGTCAGTTGACGCTGAAGGTATGAAGCATCCTCTGCACTCTTGATTGTTTGGTATAACTTTAAGTCATCAGCAAAAGATAGTCGTGGGCCTTCCAGTGAGTAATTTACATCGTTGAAATAAAGGAGGAAAATCAGTAGACCGAGATGGCTTCTTTGAGGTATTTCGGAAAAAGCAAAGAACTCCTGCGATAGACTGTCATTGATTTTAACCGCCAGCCGTCGATTGCAGAGATACGATTGCATCCATCGAACAATACTGGAACCGAAACCCAGCCTATCCAGTTTGGCGATCGTGATAGCGTGATTGATTTTGTTGAAGATTCCAAAATTAATATGGTTCACGGTTTCGGCATTTTATCGAAGCAGAAAAACGCGCGTGAGAATTTAAAGTACGGACTATATTTTCACTATTAAATTGAACTTTATTTGTGAGACTAGCTTGTTAAATTAAATTAAACTTTATTTGTGAGACTAGCTTGTCTTGCCTCCGTGATTGACTACTATCGACTGACTTGATCAGGCTTGATCGTGTTCTACTTATCCTAATGATAACGAGAGTAAGAGAAACAGATAAGCCGAAGTGAAGCTATATTCACCACAGCATCTTACGCTTCGTGTAGGTACCGAATCGATATCCCTTTTCTGCAATCGATTTGCATAATCAAACATTCTCTTTATAACATTACCGGCCGCCTTGAAATGCCAGCAGTTTCAACCTAATAACTAATGACTAGCTAATACAATAATTATTTTCAACACTTAAACAACTACCTTCAAACAGTACATACTTTAACAACATGAATCTGAGGGTGGTTTTTGGTATAGATTTGAAGACGTTGCACGTTGATTCTGATGACGATGACGTCAACTCACGAATTCACTAAAATTCCTTCTTCGACGATCGATTTGTTGGATATTTTTGGTGGACTGTATGAATGATTCGAGCCAGGTTCAATCACAGGTCTACGTCGGATGAGATGGATTGTTTCTGAAATCAGATGAGAGGCAATTTTTTAAACAATAATGATGAAAAACAAAACGACTTCCCTGAAGCGGTGGCTTAGCGCCACCGCAGGCGCAAAATGCGCCGATGATGCAACGTTCTCACATTGCTTGGAAACGTCCAGTGCGACCAATGTACATGCAAGGACGATGTTGCGATGGTGCCTCTCTTGTTGGATGGTTAGTTGATCCCGGAATGATACCCTCTATAATGGATGCTCGTATGGAATTCCTGCTGAGTAACGAGAATGTTGGTTTCTAGAACTATTACGAATGACGTCATAACATAACTGCGCGTGGAGGTCCCTCAACCTCCACTGGAAACAAGTCGCCTTGGTTTCGATTTTACTGCAACTGTAAAAGTACTAGGAGCAGGACGCAGGATAGACGAACAGACAAGATGACTTCTAGGATGTAATGATTTTTTGGTATTTCGGTGACGTGATCAAATCCGTGTTGTTCAACTGGTTTGTATGTCCTGTTGCTGTCTTTCCATATGTTCATCCTTGACTGGCATCTCGTTGTCCTCAATTGGCAGGACACAAATTTTCGAAATAGCTCTAGTGTACAGGCCGTCCTTGGTTTTGACCTTAACCACTCGAACATTTCGATCACCTCCGATGTGAACCTCAATGATGCGTCCCATAACCCATCGTAGTGGTGGCTGATTATCGTCCTTGACGAGCACCATCATCCCTTCAGTAAGATTTTGTTGTTGTATGGTCCACTTAGCACGGTTTTGTAAATTTGATAAATACGATGTGGACCACTTTTTCCAAATGGTTTGTATATATCTCTGGACTCGTTGCCATCTCGAAAGAGTGTTTTCTCGCAGCTCTTGTAAGGACGGTTCTAATATCGCTGACATTGGTCGGTGTATCAGAAAGTGAGCTGGTGTGAGGACGTCTAAATCAGATGGATCGTTACTGATCGGAACTAAAGGTCGACTGTTCAAGCAGGCTTCAATCTGCGTTAATAAGGTGTTGACCTCGTCTGGCGTGATGATATCTGTGCCAAGAGTTCGCTTGAGGTGATATTTCATAGACTTCACCGCTGCTTCCCATAGGCCGCCAAAGTTGGGAGCACGCGGCGGGATAAACTTGAAATTGATGCCTTCGTTTGCTGCTGCTTGTGGGATGGAGTTGGTGAATGTTTGTGAATTGAATAAGAGACGAAGTTGATCCAATTCCCTCTTTGCACCCACAAAATATTTGGCGTTATCACACATGACAATTTCCGGTCGGCCGCGTCGGGCAACTAAACGACGAAGTGAAGCGATAAACCCATCAGTAGTTTGATCCGACACCATTTCTAAATGAACCGCCTTTGTAACAAGACAGATAAATATTACCACATAGCAAATTCGAACATCAGTTTTGCGATGCGGGAAACGTATTCTGAAAGGACCACAATAGTCTACACCCACGCGTGTGAACGGTGGAGCTGGACAAACTCGCTCAGATGGTAAATTGCCCATGACTTGTTCTTGTGGTTTTGGATTTGCGCGAAAACAGCGCACACAGGTCCGTATAACCTGTCTACTCAAATTCCTCAATCGGAGTGGCCAAAACCGTTCTCGAATACTGGCTATTAAGAGTTGTTGGCCAGCATGCAGAAAAGTGCGATGATAGTGAGTTATTATTAGAAGTGTAAGTGGGTGATGGTTATCTAAGATCATAGGGTGTTTCCTGCTATAGGAAATGTGAGCATTTTCAAGCCGACCACCTACAACAATGAGTCCATCAGTGAGAGTAGGACGCAGCGAGATTAGACGGGATGACGGATTCACTTCGCCTTTGAGCGTCAACTGAGATATTTCTTCAGCAAAGCTTTCTTGTTGAGCGATTTTCACGAGTTCCAATAAAGCTTCTTCACGTTCAGGATATGAAATGTATCCTACCCTCTTACTGTTGCGATTTCTACAATTAGAAGCGAATCTCCGACACATCGCTGTAATTCGAACGAGAGCTGTCAATGTTGATCGCAGCATAAAAATTTCATTGGGTGGACGAGGTTGAACTAGAGTAGCTACAACAGCTTTTTCTTCCAGCAACGATTTATCATACTCTGATGTGTCCAGTAACGCTGTTTTGGGCCACGCATTTCGTGGTTTGTGTAACCATGCTGGTCCGTACCACCACATTTGATGTTCTGCTAACTGTTCAGGGGTCATTCCGCGTGATATGACGTCGGCCGGGTTTTCCGAACCGGCGATGTGATTCCAAATACCTGCTTGGGTCAGATGTTGGATTTCTGACACCCTGTTCGCCACAAACAATTGCCAACGGGCTGGTGACGATGATAACCAACACTTGACAATTGTGGAGTCCGTCCAAAAATACGGTTGAGCTGATACTTGTAGACTGTCAACCACCTTCTCGTAGAGATGACTTAATACCAGTGCGGATGACAATTCCAATCGAGGAATGGTCATCTTCTTTCTCTTGCGTGGAACATCATCCAATGGAGCGACTCTGGATTTTGCTGTGATTAGCCTAACCGTTATTTGACCGTCAACCGTCGTACATCGAAGATAGACGCACGCCCCGTACGCTTTTTCTGAAGCGTCACAAAAACCGTGGATTTCGACTGAAACCGTATCGTTGTTAAAGGCCAGCCAGCGAGGAACATTGAGGGTAGACAATCCAGCTAAGCTGTGACGAAATTTCAGCCACCAATGCTGAAGCTCTTCGCTAAGTGGTTCCATCCAAGAGCATTTCTGTTTCCAGAGATCTTGGAGGAAAATTTTAGCTTGGACAACTACTGGTCCTACCAATCCGAGAGGATCAAAAAGGCGAGCGAAATCGGACAAGATAATACGCTTGTTGATCTCAGTGGAATCATTCCACTGAGGCACAGAGAATCGAAAGTTGTCCGATCGAGGTTCCCACGAGAGACCTAATGTTTTGATGGTCGCCGTTGTCGAGTCTAGTTCCAGTGATGTACGGTCGTCCTTCAATGAGTCAGGAATGACTGCCAATATTTCCGAACTGTTGGAGCTCCATTTCCTGAGAGTAAAACCCGCAGACTCCAAGAGTTGATTTAACTCATCATATAACTTTATGCCGTTTTCTATGCTATCCGTACCCGATAGCATATCATCCACATAGAAATCCTTCAGAAGTATTTTTGATGCCATCGGATACCGTTGGGCTTCATTCTCTGCTAGACGCTGGAGGCTTTTGGTTGCAAGATACGGGGCTGATGAAGTTCCGTAGGTGACGGTCGAAAGTTCGAATGTTCGAATTGGTTCTGATGAAGAATCTCTCCATAAAATTCTTTGAAGACGATGGTCGCTTTCAGCCATATTGATCATTCTATACATCTTAGCTATATCCGCTACTAGGGCGTACTTATGTATCCGAAAACGGAGAACCGTTGAGAGTAAGTCTTCTTGGACCACCGGGCCTACCATTAAAGCTTCGTTGAGTGAAATGCCGGACATCGTCGCACACGATGCATCAAATACTACACGAAGTTTGGTAGTGCTGCTATCAGGTTTCAGAACAGCATGGTGCGGCAAGTAGTATGGGAATGGAGCTGACTCTACTTGACTTAACTGTACTGGGATCTCACGCATGTGCCCTAGATCTAAGTATTCATGAATGAATTCACAATAAGCTTTCTTAAGCGCAGGATTAGTCTCCAGTCGTCTCTCCAGTGCCATAAATCTTCTTAGTGCAATTGAACGAGACTCACCAAGACGTTCGATTAAATACTGTTTCTTTGGAAGCATTACAACGAACCTTCCTGAAGCATCTCTCACGGTAGTTTCATCGTATAATTTTTCACAAAGTGTCTCCTCCAAAGACATGACGGTTTTAGTTCGACATGTCTCTAGCTCCCAAAACCGGGTGAGCATGTCTTCCAACCTCTCTTCTGAGCAGGAAAATACGGCTGATGCTGAATCGAAGTTAACCGTTTTCGAAACCTTTCCTGACACAACCCAGCCCAGCTGAGTGTTTTGCAGAGTTGGTCCATCTTCTTCTAGTTTATGCTGTCCATCGACTAAGAGATCGTAAAATATTTCCGCTCCAATGATGACATCGATTGTACTTGGACAATAGAACTCGGGATCAGCCAATACGATTCCACTCGGAAATTTCCATTGCGTTATGTTAAGTCTTGTAGTTGGCAAGTCTGCAGTTACTTTCGGCAATACAAAGAAATGCATTGGAATTGTGTAATGAGATGTTCGCGAACGAACCCACGCAGTTACGGATTGTTTGGAACAGGTACTAGCTTGACCAATGCCCTTAATTGGCAAGCATTCTCGACGACGCTTGAAGTTGAGTTTCTGGACGAGATTCTCGGACATGAAACAAAGTTGGGATCCTGAATCCAACAAGGCTCGAGCAATGATGGTGTTTCCATAACCATCGCATATGTTAATAAGAGCAGTAGATAACAGGACTGTTGTCGTGACGCGTTGCGAACTTGACGAGAGGACTGAATTATGGCTAGTAGACGGGTATACTGTGGTGCAAGGAGAGTGTGTTGGCTTAACATTTGCATTTGAAATTTTATTGTGGCTTCTAAAGGTATCGGAACTTCGCGTAGCTTGTTGAATGGATGCTGATGTCTCATGAGCTTGAGACTGTTCTGGTTTCTGTTCTGGTAGCGGGTCGGGAGTGTGATTTTTCCTTGCTGGTTGTGACTGTTGATTTATTTTAGACGGTGAAGTTAGATGACCTGAGTGCAGGAGGGTATGATGACCTCTTCCACATGTGTGGCAAGTTCCTTTTGTACAAAATCTCGCTATGTGCCCGGGTGACAAGCAGTTGAGACAGAGTGACTTACGCTTTGCTTCGTCAACTCGATCCGTGATCTTCAGCCTTGTAAAATTGTTACACTTAAACGGGGAGTGAGCCTGATTTCCACAAAATGGGCATAGCAACGCTTGTTGAGTGCTCGTGTGACTGAATGTAGAGAGGCGAACGGGTTTTTTCGATTCTCCTTGGTTCGATCTCAAAGACACAATGCTGCGAAGTACCATGCACTGGTCTTTCAGAAACTCCATGAGATTTTTATATGTAGGAATTTCCGTTGAATTGTGATGATTTTCCCAGCTTCTTAGTATATTCGAATCAAGTCGCTGACACACCATATGTTGTAATATGGTACTCATTCCATCAATATCCTCACCTATTTTTTGTAACATCAGCAAATTAGTTTCGAATTCTCCTACAATACGATTTAGTTGTTCGTAGGATTCCTTATCCATTGGTTTGACGGCAAATAAAGCATCTAGGTACGATTTGGCGATCAATTTTTTATTTTCATAGCTTCCTTGCAGTGTACTCCAGGCTATGGAATAATTTACGGCTGAGAGTTCGATGGATGCTATCTCCCGCAGGGCGTCTCCGGTCAAAGATGTACGTAAATAGGTGAATTTATCAATTGTTGATAAATGTTCGTTATCGTGAATCAAGCTGGCGAAAGAATCACGAAATGGAATCCACTCCCTTAGTTTTCCACTGAATGTCGGTAATTTTAGCTCTGGAAGTTTAACCCTTACTTGAGAATCAGGAATTGACGATGGTCGATGCTGAGAGACAGCTGTATCTCTGCTCGTACTAGCTGGAATCACAAGCGCTAACATTGATTGTTTCAAACACCAATACTCATTTTCAAACTCACGAATTACCTTCATGTTATCCTGCTCTCGCCGTTCCACAATGGACATGCGCAATGATTTCCGTTCTTCGTCCGTCTCTACAGTTTCTACAAAATGGTCACCTTCTTGATCATCAGTGAGCACTTCAATACGCATCCGAATATCCAGAAACTTGTCATATATGTCGTCAAGCTTTTCCATTCGCAACTGCAATGAACTTTGATCACGATTTTCTCGATAGTTGGTGATGAACAGTTTGAAGTTGTCCATCGAACTTCGCAACGTACGTTCTTGCTTAAGCAAGATTCTAAGATCATCCTTTGGCATTTTGAATACACTCCTTTAATCACTCACTGCACCACTTCTACAGAACTATTTGTAAGAATTTATTACAGCACGCGACGACTGTTGACACCGCGATATAAGCGAATTTACTACCCAGCGACCACACTATGCCAGCAGAAAACCGTCTAGTAAACGACTTCGAAATTTGAGATAGTGAATCAAGGCTCAATTTATTGAATTCAACAAAGACAATGAAGATTGAAATACCACCATTTTATTATTACTATCTTTGTTCATGCAAATGTAACTCGTCTGAACCACGAGGCCATAAATAATTGCAATGGCGATCTGATCATGCAATTCAGTACCCCACCACAGATAAAGCTTCTTTGTTCTACTTAGCCTTTGTCGCTCTCGACGATGGTTGCCGCCAGAAGATTCCTGATAATCTCGATACAATTCCTGATGTTCCTGATGAAATTCTTTTACGTAGCGAATAATTCTCGCGCTGTGACGTGCGAACAGCAACGATTAAAGATGAACGGCGATCCGACCTTGGACACACAATAAGCTGAACACGTGGCTAAGATGTTTCTCGAGAGTATGTTCTCCACGCGGCCTTCTTCGATCCGGCTCGAAGGACCAAATGTTGAAGATTCCAAAATTAATATGGTTCACGGTTTCGGCATTTTATCGAAGCAGAAAAACGCGCGTGAGAATTTAAAGTACGGACTATATTTTCACTATTAAATTGAACTTTATTTGTGAGACTAGCTTGTTAAATTAAATTAAACTTTATTTGTGAGACTAGCTTGTCTTGCCTCCGTGATTGACTACTATCGACTGACTTGATCAGGCTTGATCGTGTTCTACTTATCCTAATGATAACGAGAGTAAGAGAAACAGATAAGCCGAAGTGAAGCTATATTCACCACAGCATCTTACGCTTCGTGTAGGTACCGAATCGATATCCCTTTTCTGCAATCGATTTGCATAATCAAACATTCTCTTTATAACAGATTTTATCAAAAGCTGCGAGAGATCCGTGTAAATAGCATCCGTTTAGAAGCCATTAGACATAGCATCCATTATGTACGTCGTAAAAGATAAGAGATTAGTAGCAGTGGAGCGTTTCGGCATGAATTCGTGTTGAGTTTCCGCGATGTATTGTTTACAGTGGTCGAAAATTGGCTTAAGAACTACTAATTCAAACAATTTAGATATGGCGCTTAGGGCATTAATTCCACGATAACTGTCAATGTTCTTTTTGTCTGCTTTTTTGTGAACTGGAAACATGTAGGAAGATTTCCTTATAACGGGAAAGACTCTGGTCGTGAGTGATAGTTGAAACAGTTGGCATAAGGGAGTTACTATTGCACTTGAACATCTCTTCAAGACAACTGCCGGGATACCCTCGGGTCCAGAAGAGTGTGAAGATTTAAGTTTTACGATTGCCGTTAGTACAGCGTTGATGTCGATATTGATTAAATTCAAAGACTGGCTCGATATGGGAACATTAAGAGCCGCCTGAGAGATTTGGTACGGGCTTAAGGTTTCTCTAGAAAAAAACGCTGGAAAATTTTTTCCGAAACATATCGCTTATCTCTTTCGTGCAGGAACCAGTTTGTTGTTCGTAAAACATGTCATCGTCGAGGGTGGGTCCGATTCCTTTCTTAGCTCGTTAACACGTTTCCAAAATGATTTTGGATCAGACTTTAGTCTCCTCTGCACATTGCGCAAATAGTTCGAGTAGCAACGCTTGGCTGTCTTTTTATATACTTTGTTTATTTGCATGTAATTTTGTCGAAACACTAAGCCACCATTCTTCGAGTATTTCTTCAATGCGGTCCTTTTTGAACTTTTCAAACGTATTAGCTCTGCGGTTTGCCACGGAGCCTGATTGGAGGGCTGGATAATTCGCTTAGGAACGTATTGATCGATTGCAAACAACATAACGTTAGAAAAGGTTTGAGTCGCAAGATTAACATCGTCGTTGTCAAGAATTTCACTCCAGGTCAAGTTAGAAAGAAAAACAATGATGCTATTGTAGTCGTTTTTTTGAAATTGTAGCTGACGATGCGAGAATTATATCGGTCGTGCGACGATCCATCTGATTCGAGTACAATGTGGAGCGGAGGGTGGTGTCTAACGGATTTCACCAGAGGAAAGGGTTCTGCGATAATTCTAGGTGCACAATCGGATTGGCTCGAGAAGCAGAGGTCGAGTATTCTGCCATTCTCATTTTGAGGGTGATTCACTTGACGTAACAAGTTGAGACTGTATCGGTCAAGCAAGTTCGTTATACCAGTGTGGAAGGAAGAATGCAACGCATCTACATACAGGAAACCGTCGGAAGCGGAAAGCCATTTCAGGTTGCTATCGAATGACAGCGTATTTTCAGTCAGCCAAGTTTCTGTTAATGCGATGATATCAAAACACTCGTCCGAACAGGCTAGTCGGTAGTTCTCCAAGCATGAATTCATACCATAATTTCCATGAATTCATACCATAATTTCCATGAATTCATTTACTAATTTCCATCCAAAGATGATCAAACCGATATAAAAGTTAGATTCAAAACTATTGCAATTTGTTCGTCATGTTAATTTACGATCGTATGAACCGTTTTGGATTATGCTGGTTCCTGAATACCGGCTCTGGAAGTACCGTAAATAATGACGAAAATCTATAAATAGCAACTTACTTCTACATCTCATGGAATGTTCAATCGATTGCCACACGTTTAGATTCAAACTCGATCCGATTTGCAGTTTCTACGTTACAGGATAATGAGTCGTTAAAATCTCGAATTGAAGCTTAAAACGACGGTCATTAAAATAATGCCATGAGAATTAAACACCGAAGAATATTCATGCAAAAAACACATACGAATTGATTAAAAAAAGGTGTCATCTCACTGTTAGGTGGATTAAACACGTTTTTCTGGTGATATTCTATTACTTTACACCCACGATAGCTAAAATACTGCGTTGTACTGACATATTTCATCCTGGACATCTTATGGTCGTGAACAGGTTAAAAACAATTATTGATTCATTATGGCAGAACATGAAAACCAATTTTTACCATTCTACTTCACTTATAGTGAGCAATCATTACCACGCTTTTCTGAAACTGACTCCTATAACAGTTCGGCTGAAAAGTTCGTATCGTTTAATAGAAACACACATTTTTTTGCCAAAATTTATTTTATTATTCAACATAATTGCCATCAGAGGCGATACAGCGATTATAGCGATCTTCCAACTTTTCAATACCATTTTTGTAGTACGATTTGTCCTTTGCCTCAAAATAGACCTCAGTTTCAGCGATTACCTCTTCATTGCTTTTAAATTTTTTACCAGCGAGCATTCTCTTGAGGTCTGAGAACAGGAAAAAGTCACTGGGGCCAAATCTGGAGAATACGGTGGATGAGGGAGGAATTCGAAGCCCAATTCGTTCAATTTCAACATGGTTTTCATCGACTTGTGAAACGGTGCACTGTCTTGATGAAACAAAACTTTTTCTTCTTCAAATGAGGCCGTTTTTTTGAAATTTCGTCCTTCAAACGCTCTAATAACGCTATATAATAGTCACTGTTGATAGTTTTTCCCTTTTCAAGGTAGTCGATGAAAATTATACCATGCGAATCCCAAAATACAGACGCCATAACCTTACCGGCCGATTGTTGAGTCTTTCCACGCTTTGGGTTCGGTTCATCGCGTGCAGTCCACTCAGCTGACTGTCGATGGGACTCCGGAGTGAAGTGATGGAGCCATGTTTCGTCCATTGTTATATATCGACAAAAAAATCGGTTTTATTTCGATATAACAGCTCCAAACGCTGCTCAGAATCATCAATTCGTTGTTGTTTTTGATCGATTGTGAGCTCACGCGGCACCCATTTTGCACAAAGCTTTCTCATATCCAAATATTCGTGAATAATATGTCCAACACGTTCCTTTGATATCTTTAGGGTGTCAGCTATCTCGATCAACTTCATTTTACGGTCATTGAAAATCATTTTGTGGATTTTTTCACGTTTTCACACAATCTGTACGGCTAGCAAGCCGAAACTCGTTTCGTTCGGGACGTCAGTTTTGATGTTACACTTAGGAGTAATGTAAAAGAAGTGTTTTGCAAATAAGATTAACTTTACGTCTGCCTAGCGGTTTATGTTGAACCGTCAGGTCAGAGGTAGCAGTTCGATATAAACTGCTACGCACTGATGAGTCTAAAACGAAACGTAAAGACAAATTATACAATAATTTCCATCCAAAGTAATTTTTGCGGTACGAGGTTCCACTGAGACTGTAGGTACAAAAAAAGTACAGGTGTGTAATGTCAGAGACATAACTGGATGTCGTGAATACGAATAAAACTGACACTCTTTCTTTATACTTCCGAATATCAATTAGTTGATCGATTGTGTGAATTGTGCAAGTTTTGCCCTTTTACACTACTAGAGTTTGAAACGATACACCTAAACTGCAGTACAGATTAGTTACATTAAACATTCTGACACACAAATATTACGAAATAACCAGTATACTGTTCTTTACGTTTCGTCTTAGACTAGTCAGTGCAGAGCAGCTCAAATTGAACTGCTTATTGTGAACTTAAACAGTTCAACTTGAACCGCTATGCAGACGTAAAGTTAATGCTATTTACAAAACACTTATATATTTGGTACCGAAGTACCACCAAATACAAATAATAATACCCCTAAGTCCCATACAAACGAACCGCCAATGTTTGGTTCACAGCCTGAACAAGTAAGCCTAGCAAATTACTCCCTTTCATTGCGATAGTTTGAAAATGTGGAAGGAGATCGTTTTTGGCAACGCTTTATGCTAGTTGCTACGGTGCAAAACAAACTTGTTTATTTATGTTTATCGAGATGAAAAATGAACACAAACACCCACGAATCTGCAAATATCAATACTTAACCATTCTAGATTATTGTTTAACTTACATTTCGCTTGTGATCTTGATTATCAGATAAAACCTGTTTGTTTATTTATTTTTCACTATAATAAACAGTAACTATGGTGAACTTGTCCTTACCCTTCAGTGTTGCTAGTTTTATAGAAAACTCGTTAAAGTACATTGTCACTCTGACAGTGTATCATGACAGTGTACCGCACGATGCAAAATGTGTCCTTGAAAATTTGTCGAAGTTTATTTATTTATTTCGTCAAGCAAATGTAGACTACATATAAATTGTTTACAATGTTCACTTACATACTACGCATTATTTCTACGACAAAGCTGAGATTTGATTTGATTTTTTGACATAGTAAGGTCAAGATGTTCGCAGTATTGATTGTAATGGCGCATTATTCGATTGACTGGACTGTATTTTGCATAATTTGTTCTAGCTTGTTTTTCTAAAAATAATTTCCTGGAACGTAATTGACGGCTAGGTATATAAAAATTTAATTGCGATAATAATGGAGCTGATTGAATGCGTTGAGAAATAATGTCGCTGATAAAATAAAGCATTGCAAGGTCGCGGTGTTCTTTAAGTGTTTGTATATTGATGAGCATGCAGCGTGCTTCATATGATGGTAGAGGAAATGCTGTCCAGTTTAATTTACAAAGTGCATATAAAAGAAATTGTTTTTGAATACATTCGATGCGTTCTTCGTGAATAATATTGTATGGATTCCATACTAGGCTGCAATATTCCAAAATAGGTCTGACATATGTACTGTATAATAATTTAATTGTGTATGGGTCCTGAAAGTTTTGACTGAAGCGTTTAATAAAGCCCAGCATGCTATTAGCTTTATTGATTATGGTATTGTAGTGTTTCACAAAAGTGAGCTTGGAGTCTAAGATTACGCCTAAATCTCTTACAATTTTACATTTTTCTACAAGTTGATTTCCTAGATGTATGTTTATAGATATAGTTTCATTTTTCCTACTGAAAGTTATTGAGTTACATTTTTTTACATTGAGTTGGAGTAGACTTTTGCAGCACCAAATGTAGAATAGATTGATTTCGTTCTGGAATATTACAGCGTCGTTGATATTTTTAATTTCCATGAAGAGTTTCATGTCGTCTGCATATATAAGCACTTTCAGATTTTTGAGTATGAAGGAAATTTCGTTTATATGTAAAATGAAAAGGAGAGGCCCTAAATGAGAACCCTGAGGTACGCTAGAAGTTACATTAATTGGTTCAGACAGAATGTTTTATGCCATATTTTTGTAGTTTGTGTAGAAGTAATGGTATGTCAATACGGTCGAAGGCTTTGCTAAAGTCAGTGTAAAGAGTTTCTACGTAGTTTCCGGCGTCAATTGCATTCAGAGTGAATGTCATAAATTCTAAGAGATTTGTTATTGTTGAGCGGCCTTTAAAAAAGCCATGTTGTTTGTTTGTTATTACATTTTTAAGTTGATGAAAAAGTTTTTCATTTACAATTTTTTCAAATAATTTTGGAATGCATGAGATAATGGCTATTCCACGGTAGTTCCGAATGTTCGATTTTGCACCAGATTTAAATATTGGTACAAGAAAGGAAGATTTCCATGCTTTAGGAAAAGTACATTTATTAAGTGATAAGTTAAAAAGTAGTTGTAGTGGTAGTGTAAGTTCTTCAGCAAGATTTTTTTTAAATATTGGTGGTATACTGTCAGGTCCGGGCTCTTTTGAGGCGTCTAAGTTTTTCAGTGCTGTCGAAATGTCATGTTCTGATAGAGAGTTTACAGAGATGGAGTTGGAAAATGCAGGTATGAAAGAGAAGTATTCACGGTCACGGTCAGTTTCTGAATAAGATGTATATACTTCTTGGAAAAAAAATTTCTGTACTATTTTTCCCTACATGTTCGTCGAGGTGCATTTGAGATGGACAATTGTTGCTTTTTAGTTTAGTTTCTGTGTAGTTAAAAAAGTTGTTAGGGCAAGTCTTTATTTCGTTTTCAATTTTGCGATTGTATTCTTCGTGTGCTGTGTTAATGGCTATTTTGAGTTGATTGCATAGATTTAAGTAATTTTGAAGATGAGCGTGCTTTTTGTTTCCTATTTTTCAAATGTTTTAGTTGTGAATTGAACCATACAGGTAGTTTGCTGTTATGATTTTTTCTTCTTCTTTTCATAGGGAAAGTTTCGGTTAATATTTTGTTTATAATGTGATAGAATTTGTTTACTTCGACGTCGACATTTCCTTCTGTACTCAGTATGTTCCGCCAATTTATTATACTTAGTCTACACTTGACTTCTTCGAAGTCAATTATATTGTATTCCGGCACTTCCTCATATTCCAATTCGTAGGAAAAGGATGCATTGTGTGTAAATAATGAATATTCAATCGCGGTATGAAATGCTTCATTTTTCCATAATGGCAGGTTTGATGCGTTCACACAAAAGTCTTCTGTGCAATTTGTGAAAAGAAGGTCTAAATATGCATTTTGTTGATTTTTTTACGGAGTTTACTTGATGCATTCCAAAATTAGAAATTTTGTCGAAAACGTAATGCAATGTTACGTTTTCTCCTACGACTGGAAGTAAGATTGATTCATTTTCAATGTCAGTAATGAAGTTCGCATTACGTTGATTGAAGTCGCCAAAAATATGAAGCTTCACTTCAGGTTCCATATTCGAAATAATGGTGTCTAAAGATTGAAAGAATAATTCCAAAGAGAATTTGTTCGCATTTTCGGGTGGGAAGTAGCTCTGTCTACTAGTAAATATGTTCCTCTCCCAATATTGAGACTTTGGCCCATACATGCTCAAATTCTTTATATTGAGGAGTAATAATTTCTTCAGAAGTAAAGCGAGAGTTTATGGCTATGAGGACTTCACCTCCAGATTTTTTCTGACAGAGAGATAAATTTCGGTCGTGCCGGAATACGTTAAAATTATTTCCAAATACTTCTTCGCTTCTAACACTTTCATCCTAGCTGCTTTCAGTTCCAAGGATTACGTCGAAAGAGGAGGTTATTAAATTTTGATGAATTTCTTTCATTTTGGCCGGGCTTTTCATTCGGTTGAAATTTTGGCAATAGACCAAAATTTCAGTCACATTTTGTCTATGAACGAAGAAGTTTTTGAGAATTCTGGAATACTTACATTACTAATTTCTGTGTCTATTCCTTCGTCAAAGGACGTCGTTATTTCCGAAAATTCGGCCTTGTAAAATTGGGTTCGGCTTCCCGGATTAGTTGGAGACGGCGGATATGTTCACTTGTCAAAAATTTTCCATAAGAGTCCAGGTCGGCCAGCGCTTCCTCAGGTTTCATTCCATATTCCTGATGCACTTCGATGAAGATTCGTAGGAGGTGGTCAGGTGTTGTTGGAAGGCCCTCTGATGCTAATAGCATTTTTATACTAGTTGGTGTCATACCCTCGATGCATACTGTAGGTTGTTGATTTTTCATGTATGACAAATACAGACGGACGACGTGCATTATTTTCGGGTCACGAAGTCTTGCTTTCAAGAAGCATTCGTCGCCATTTGCAGATTGTGAAGTAAGACGTACAATGGAAGGACGCATTGGATCAATTTCGAATTGGCTGTCTGTATTCATGTCCTGTGATATTGCAGACGTATTTATGTTCTGTGATATTGCAGATGTGTTCACTTTGATGTCATTACTTCCTAAGACCGGAGTAGTGTTGTTTTGAATACTTCTTGTTCCTTTGCAAGGGTTGATTGTTTCACCTTTTTGAAAATTTATGAATTTTGAGACAATATCTGCACCTGCATTCCCGGAGAATTGAACCCTTGCAGCTGCTAGTAAGTCTTTGTCCAAGGATAAGGTATATTGTAATGACACATTATTGTTATTGTTGTGGCAGGTATTGTTACTATTAGTGTTCAAGTTGCTGTTGTAGTGCACATTATTGTCGTTGTTGTTGTTGTTGTTGTTGCTGCTGTTGTTGCTGTTGTTGTCGTGTTTGCTGTTGTTGGTGTAGTTGTTGTTTTTACTGCGTATACTGCAATTTGTATTATTTTGTTGTTTCCGCTTCCGATGTTTTCGTCTGAGGTTTACTTTTTCTGCTTGTTTTTCTTGCAGCCGTCGAGTGCGCTGTTTCTTGTCATACTCACTCCAGTCTCGTTTCCAGAGTTTTTTTACTTCCAATGAAGCGCCAGCCACTGTCGCATGTTTGAATTTCCTTCTCTTTGAGTTCTTCAGCTAGAGACTTAGGTTTGGTATTTTGGTCTTTGGTTCCGATACTGGAGATTGAAGTCGATATTGCTTTGACTTCATCTCTCAATTCTTCCAGAATAGTGTTAGGTATTATTGCAGGGACTTCAGATTTGGTAGGTCGTAAGAATTTTTCTTCGAGGCGAAGAAGCCGTTCGCTCATTTCCTTGATGTGCTGGTCATTTACTTTACTAAAATCGCTAACGTTTTTTATGGCACTGTGTAACGAGGCCTCGAATGACTGCATGCGCTGACCTACTTTACCGCAAATGTTGTGGTCGTTTCTGCTGATACTGGACAATGACTACTTCACGTCGATGAGCAAGCGCTCGACACTGTCGAATATTTCCAGGTAGTGGGTTTTCATGTCTGCAGTGGTCCGGTGATACGTTTCCGTTTGATTTTTTGTGTACTTTAGAAGTTGCTCCTATCGATGAAGTAGTTTTAGAGTTTCAGCTCCTGTCCTTATTAAATGTTGACAGTCGGCACACACTGGTACCATAAATGCCAGAATAAAATTTTCTTGATGCCGCTGCACGTCGATGCAGGCTGAATGGTACGATTTTTCACAGAATTCGCATTTCCAAAGGAAGCGATCGTCAATATTAACACACGATTTTACACCGCACTTCATTATTCTAGATAAAATTTGTCCGAAAGGCTATAAAAAAAGCCCGCGCGCGACGAAGACTAGGTGTCAAAAAATAAATAAATATAAATTACTTGCGGAGCGCTCGAAAAAGCGAACCGCGCCCGATGACTGTTCGAGGCGAAGTATTCCGTATTATAAATTGTATTTGGTACCACGTCTTTCCTGACGTGCCGAACGAAAACGTTGTTTTCGGCTTATTCTGGCCGATGCAGGTATGGTCATTTAGGGATTAGCCTATGTTTGTGCTTAGGGCACATAACCGTTTTTACTGTCCTTCACGTTTCGTCTTAGACTCGTCAGTGCAGAGCAGTTCAAATTGAACTGCTTATTGCAAACTTAAACAGTTCAACTTGAACCGCTAAGCAGACGTAAAGTTAATGCTATTTGCAATACACTTATATACTTGGTACCGAAGTACCACGTCTTTCCTGACGTGCTGAACAAAAACGTTGTTTTCGGCTTATTCTGACCGATGCAGGTATGGTCATTTAGGGATTAGCCTATGTTTGTGCTTAGGGCACATAACCGTTTTCACTGTTCAACTTGAACCGCTAAGCAGACGTAAAGTTAACTTTTGCAATGACTGAGCGGAAATATATATTGGAGAAGTCAAGTGAAAGAAAAACTAACAGAAAAGATGAATTTTTGGAAAAAGATACGCTCAGAGACAGGACTCGAACCTGCGTTCTTATGCATTCCGTGCATACGCGCTACCATTTCGCCACTCTGATCTTGCTTTAGCCACACTAAAACTCACAGACATGGTTAGCAACGTACATCGAACATGGTCTACATCCTGGCCGTCGTCACCCGACCGATATCTTACATCCAAACATCTTCTCTGTCCATCAAACACTAGTCCTCTCGCTTTATACCTATTTCTCCGATCAAGCATTGAGTAGGAGAGTGTATTTATAATCGCTTGTCACCTTCTTAATGGTGCCAGTCGCTGGCTGGACATCGTCAGCGACAGACCCCTATGAAGGTTGTATTGATTGTCTGCCCTTTCCTACCAGAAGCAGATTGTTACGGAAAATCAAACCGCAATTGTTTTTAACGATTTATTAACTTTTAGTTTGACGTTAAGCCGTCATGACTAAGTTCAGTTTTTGCAATGACTGAGCGGAAATATATATTGGAGAAGTCAAGTGAAAGAAAAACTAACAGAAAAGATGAATTTTTGGAAAAAGATACGCTCAGAGACAGGACTCGAACCTGCGTTCTTATGCATTCCGTGCACGATGTCCAGCCAGCGACTGGCACCATTAAGAAGGTGACAAGCGATTATAAATACACTCTCCTACTCAATGCTTGATCGGAGAAATAGGTATAAAGCGAGAGGACTAGTGTTTGATGGACAGAGAAGATGTTTGGATGTAAGATATCGGTCGGGTGACGACGGCCAGGATGTAGACCATGTTCGATGTACGTTGCTAACCATGTCTGTGAGTTTTGGTGTGGTTAAAGCAAGATCAGGGTGGCGAAATGGTAGCGCGTATGCACGGAATGCATAAGAACGCAGGTTCGAGTCCTGTCTCTGAGCGTATCTTTTTCCAAAAATTCATCTTTTCTGTTAGTTTTTCTTTCACTTGACTTCTCCAATATATATTTCCGCTCAGTCATTGCAAAAACTGAACTTAGTCATGACGGCTTTACGTCAAACTAAAAATTAATAAATCGTTAAAAACAATTGCGGTTTGATTTTCCGTAACAATCTTCTTCTGGTAGGAAAGGGCAGACAATCAATACAACCTTCATAGGGGTCTGTCGCTGACGATGTCCAGCCAGCGACTGGCACCATTAAGAAGGTGACAAGCGATTATAAATACACTCTCCTACTCAATGCTTGATCGGAATAATAGGTATAAAGCGAGAGGACTAGTGTTTGATGGACAGAGAAGATGTTTGGATGTAAGATATCGGTCGGGTGACGACGGCCAGGATGTAGACCATGTTCGATGTACGTTGCTAACCATGTCTGTGAGTTTTAGTGTGGTTAAAGCAAGATCAGAGTGGCGAAATGGTAGCGCGTATGCACGGAATGCATAAGAACGCAGGTTCGAGTCCTGTCTCTGAGCGTATCTTTTTCCAAAAATTCATCTTTTCTGTTAGTTTTTCTTTCACTTGACTTCTCCAATATATATTTCCGCTCAGTCATTGCAAAAACTGAACTTAGTCATGACGGCTTTACGTCAAACTAAAAATTAATAAATCGTAAAGTTAATGTTATTTGCAAAACACTTATATATTTGGTACTGAAGTACCACGTCTTTCCTGACGTGCCGAACGAAAACGTTGTTTTTAGCTTATTCTGGCCGATGCAGGTATGGTCATTTAGGGGTTAGCCTATGTTTGTGCTTAGGGCACATAACCGTTTTTACTGTGCTTTACGTTTCGTCTTAGTCTCGTCAGTGCAGAGCAGTTCAAATTGAACTGCTTATTGCAAACTTAAACAGTTCAACTTGAACCGCTAAGCAGAAATGATAACCAGTATAGTTCTTTATGATAAAATAATAGTGGTTCTGAAAAGAACCTTTTATAAAGGCGTTAGTGATGGAGAGTGACGAGTTGAGTTCAAATTCCGATGGATATCGCTGACTTCCATCATCTATTTCCAGGCTGACCTATTGTTCGTGGGTGCTATACTGATATGTGTTCTGTTGGAATCTCCTGCGGGAACAACAGCCAAATTTGAAACGAATGGCTTCTGAGTCGGTGCTATGCATTTTTATAGCAAATCAGTTGAAAGTTTACTACAAACTACAACTGGTTGAAAAATGGGCCATATACAGTATAGTGCAGTAAAATTTCGCATAATTCTGTGGGTATAAAATTATGGTTCTAAATGGCATCTTAAAGAATTTTGATGTCGATTATTTCATTTCAGATTTCAATATTTCAGTACAAGAAACTTTCAAAATGCTGTACGGGATTTATTTCTGGCATCCCAGAAGGGTCAAATTGTATAATATTCTAAGATATTAAACACTGATTGGATATAAACGATTATAAACACTGTTGCGAATTTAGATGTGTGAAAATTGCAAAAAACTCTTCAAATTATCTTAGATTGTTGTCCATTTTCCGTTGTATTTTGCTCTAATGCTATCGACCACCAACAAGATAATGTAATCGATCTTCTTCGAAGGGAGACTGGCTCTGCGACCTGAGCGTTTGAGGTTTTGTACAACGCTAGAGGTCTGCTCCCGTTACTGGCGACTGCTGCTCTCGACGATCGAAGTCCAAATTAAAGCACGAACTAAGCGTTTGAGGTATCAGAATAAATTGGCTCATAACGGCACGTTCCCCATATTTTCGGGGATTTGAGGCAAAAGGTCTGCTTTCATTGCCAACTGCTCCACCTAACGACCGAAGTCCAAATAAGAGCACGACCTGAGCGTTTTGCCCCATAGTAAAGTAAGTCGTATTCATGATAAAAGGGAAGCAAGAGCATAAAGTACAGGAACAAGTGCAGAAACTGCAGGAACAGGCGTAGAAAATACAGAAATAAGTGCAGAAACTAATTCGTCACTTGAGCGTTTTTAAAACCTGATACAGTGATGATGAATACATAAAGTATTCGAAATACGTATCTGTGATGTAACGTTTATTATACATTTTCAAAGTGTTGTTGTGTATAGTGAGGTGAATATAGTAAAAGTAAATTTTGTAAAAACATTATTCGAGTGAATACAGGAAGTACAGAAGCAGATGCAGATAAAAGGTTCAAAGTCAAAAGAACAATAGCAAATGATTTTTATAACAATTTTTTTATTCAGGCCAATTTGCGTATAGCTTTACGTGGCCGATTTTATGTTACATAATATAATTTTTTTGTCGTGAATACGACTTACTTTACTATGGGGTGCCTTTTCAAAATTAGCCTTATGGAAGAATGGGCAGAACTTAATCGTGAATATCTCGACTTGTATTAAAGGCAGCAACATAATTCTTTCACCATTTCATCAGAAATATGATCAGGAATTTAGGATAATATTTTGAACAGTGTGAGATAACCACAAACAACTCAAAAATTAAGTTTTCTCAAACTTTGAAAACAACGCGGAAAACTCTTTAGTTTTGCTAGGCTTTTTCGCGCAAGGACGACGATTTTGAGGTAGTCAGGCACATATCTTCAACTGACTGCGTATAAAAGGGGAACCGTGGTCGAAATTCGATCATTTCTTCTTGTGCGTTGGATGCAAGCAGACGTCGTGGGACCAGCAGCTTCGGAGAGTGCGCCTTCTGCGTGGTTAAAAACCTCCAACGCTCAGGTCACAACTCTCATTTAGACTTCAGTCGTCAGGTGGAGCAGTCGGCAATGAAAGCAGACCTTTTGCGTGCTATAAAGTCTCAAACGCTTAGGTCATGCTTTCATTTGGACTTCAATCGTCGGGAGCAGCGGTCGTCAATATTGAGAGCAGACCTTTTGCGTGGTGCCAAACCTCAAACGCTTAGGTCGTGCTCTCATTTGGACTTCAATCGGCAGATGGAGCAGTCGTCGATGAAAGCAGACCTTTTGCGTGGTGCCAAACCTCAAACGCTTAGGTCGTGCTCTCATTTGGACTTCAATCGGCAGGTGGAGCAGTCGTCGATGAAAGCAGACCTTTTGCGTGGTGCCAAACCTCAAACGCTTAGGTCGTGCTCTCATTTGGACTTCAATCGGCAGATGGAGCAGTCGTCGATGAAAGCAGACCTTTTGCGTGGCATCAAGCTTCAAACGCTTAGGTCGTGCTCTCATTTGGACTTCAATCGGCAGATGGAGCAGTCGTCGATGAAAGCAGACCTTTTGCGTGGTGCCAAACCTCAAACGCTTAGGTCGTGCTATCATTTAGACTTCAGTCGTCAGGTGGAGCAGTCGTCAATGAAAGCAGACCTTTTGCGTGGCATCAAGCTTCAAACGCTTAGGTCGTGCTCTCATTTGGACTTCAATCGACAGATGGAGCAGTCGTCGATGAAAGCAGACCTTTTGCGTGGTGCCAAACCTCAAACGCTTAGGTCGTGCTCTCATTTGGACTTCAATCGGCAGATGGAGCAGTCGTTGATGAAAGCAGACCTTTTGCGTGGTGCCAAACCTCAAACGCTTAGGTCGTGCTCTCATTTGGACTTCAATCGGCAGGTGGAGCAGTCGTCGATGAAAGCAGACCTTTTGCGCATTAAACCAGTTTCGCATCATTTGGCACTGCGAGCGTATGTGTCGGTTTGTACGAAAAGCTAGTTTCAATTTATGCAAGAAAGATTGCATCAGCTGCTGGTGCTTTGCATTGGAGAGAAAGAAAACAAATGAAAAGTGGACAACATTATATAAAATCAGCCGTTCTAATGGCTCTAAATGTTATCTAAAGAACTATTAAGATTACTTCTTTGAAATTCGAAGGAAATCATCAGTTTAGTGAAAACCCAAAATAATTTGATTCGGTTCGTGCACTTTTCGCTGTGCGAAAATCGTTCGAGATAAATATTCCGAACTGTGGTAAATATCGTAGAGAACTCCACAATTTGGTCCTTCTAAAAGTCAGAAATGAATCCTGTACAGCATCTTGATAGTTTCTTTCAATGAAATATGCAAATCCGAAATGAGATAATCGACGTCAAAACTCGTTGAAAATTTTAGTAGTGAAAAGGGGGAAAGTTTCGCAATTCACACAATCCATCAACTATCAATTCGAATTCGAAAGTGTAAACAAATCGTGTCAGTTTTATTTGTATTCACGGCATCCAGTTATGTCTCTGACATTACACACCCGTACTTTTTTTTATTGTTGGATCTCGTTGTCACCCTTCTTCTAGGGGGAGAGGAGCTTCCATTTCCTTCTAGCGAAGATTGGAGGTCATTTTGTCCGTTGCTCATATCATCCATTGCTACATCGTTGGAGTTGTGAGTGGTTTCCGTTTCCTTGTTTTCATTGTTGATCGCACTTGGGTTCATTTGCACTTGCTGTAGATGCGCTTTGCACATTGATTGCAGTTGATAGTTGGTTAGATGGTGAAGGTGTTTTTAAAACAGGAGCACTGCATTCACTAGTTTCCGTTGTTGGGTGGTTGTCCTTGTTTTTGTTTGTTTTGTTTGTTTTTGCAGTTTCAGTGCAAGGTTTGCGTAGTGTGCAGGTTGTTCACAAAACTGACATGTAACCAATTGATTTTCATACGTAATCAACGTTTTACACGTATGTATCCCGTCTTGGCCACAAAAGATGTAAGATGGAATTGCTTTACGTACTTTCCCGAACATATATACCCACCGCTGGTCTGCGGGGAAAAGTCATGCACGCGTACTTCTATGGCATTGTCCACCATGTACACAGGGATTTTATATTTAACATTGTCATGATCAATACTGTGCACCCCGGATTAACCGGAGCAAATGCAATTGCATCTTTTTCACGTTTGAACATAATGTACACACAGTTAGACGCCTTATTGAATTGAATCTCACTTACATCATTAACGTTTAGATGCATTCGTTCCTTAACTAAGATTTCAATTTCGGTTGCTGCTGGTCTAACTTTGCAGCGCTTGAAATCAATACAAATTGAATTTGGCCTTGTAGGCCATGTTTCAGGCTTTGTTAAATCGTATTTGCCCATTTCGTACACTCTATTGTTCACTGCACTGTATTGTCTTTGTTTCTGTCGTCGCGACCGTAAGAAATTTTCGACTGTGTCGGGTGCGATGCGAGCACGAACTGAATAGCAAATGATATTGGGGGAACACACTCGACTGGCAAATTTAAAGTAGAAAAGTTGTTATTCCGCGCATTTCAATGATACCCACGTCATTTAAATTTAAACGTAAATTTCCTATTCGTTCAGTTTTTCTGTTACCGTCAATAAATCTATAGGCAATCGTTAGCAGTTTATGTCGCCAATTATGAGTTTGGTTTGAAATATTTTTACCGAAAATGGAGAAACAAGAAAATGTTGTGTATAACGGAGCAGCTGTTCCCAACATGTTGGCGATATAAAAAGCTTGGGAATCATTGTTTTTTTCAATAACCATTTAAATTCATTATTATTATTTTTGATTTAATCTAATATTTTTGCGCTACGAAGTGTGAAGGGTTCGCCAGTATTATATAATACAATATAATAATATAATATAATATAATATAATATAATATAATATAATATAATATACGATAACATAATCCATGACAGTACCATATGCACAATTCCATAAGTTCCTTAGGTGCCCTGATGTCCTGGTCCTCTCGCTCCAATTGATTTAGTATTGTAAGTTTATCAAAAAACTACAAGGATCAGCCCCTTGGGGTTGTTCGAGCCATTGATGTGGAACAAGGCAACCAAAATTTCTAATGATCGACATTTTCAATTAATAGTCACAGTTTTGAATCCGCAAATGCATAAGAGTCTGCTTAGTCTTTATTATGAACCAACACCGAACACGCGAACCCAGAATATATACTATATTGGTCATGATTTGTATTTGTTTTTAGCCGAGGAAATTACATCAATAGCCCAAATGTATGCAATTATATGTTTGTACATGCTTGCGTAACAGATATCGATATTTAAGCTTCTTATTACCAAGCTTGTGTTCAAGTTTTGTATGCAAGTAGTTATTTTTATAGCGTTTCTCTACCATTACTACCATTCTGCGATTTCGGTTGAAGCGATAAAGTTTTTCTCATTATCAATCGAGTTCATCTTATATAAATAAGAAATTAATCTTGTGCACTCAAAATTTACCCTGGGGTAGTTGTCAATTTCTCAGACGAAACGACATAACATGGGATTTCATCCAATGTTGCATGACACAAGATACCAATTAAAGCTTCAAATCGTTTTATGGCACTTTCTGTCTTGCTGTCTAGCAACAACCTACCTCTAGCATGCTTTACGTAGAACTGAAACGTTAGCTATAATTTTGCTTATATTTATAGCTTCGTGTGCTTCCAACAGCTTCGCTTTTGCATCGATTGACCAATCAGAGCGCTGCTTTCCCTTTGATATGTCGCTTACTCCTTCAAAACCGTCGACTATGGCAGGGAAATCCGGTATGCCGGAGATTTTTTGCAGACAAAATAGGACACTGCTAGCTATTGATCAACATTTCAATGATATACAATTAAAAATACATGGCTATGAACATTCAAATCAATACGTAGAAATATTTCCAATCAAATGGTGACATAATATTAATAATTGATACAAAATTGACTGAGCTGTAATTGTTCAAAACCTGACCACATTTCTACGTGTATATTTCTTGAGTTTCTAGTTTGCACCACTATATAGAAAGCAAAAATGTGTTCCACATTAAAATGTGTGTATGCTCGATTGGCATTATCCGGTGGATACGTGCTTCCTTACAATACCAATTCACGTACATACCAAATAAAAAATATGCAACTTATGATCAAATTACAACACCATTTAAATTGGCAATGATATATGAATTGTTGAAAAATATGATAGCATTGCTGACCAATCGCTATTTGAAAACAATAGCGACACCACCTTCTTTGGATTTTACGATCCGACACACAAATGTGCCGATTGATGTTGCACTAGATTGCCTGAGGGAGAGATGAAACGAAATAGAAAATCACACAAATAACGATCGGAAGAGTTTCTTGGATATGATTCAACTTGTATTGGAGTCGTATATGCGTGGTATATGCGCAAACCTTCGATGTGTCGATGGGATTCTCACTTTCACCAGTAATTGCTAATTTGGTAATGGAACGCTTGGAACAGCAGTACATAACCTCCCTGGAGGAAAAACAAATCCGATGGAATGTGTATCGGCGTTACGTATATGACTGCTTCTGTGTGGGAAGTAAATACCGCATTCAGGAAATTATTGAGTGCTATAATAGTTTTCATAGTAAACTCCAGATTACTATTGAGAAAGTAGATGATGGAAAACTGAAATTTCTCGATATGATGTTAATCAGAAATGATGATCACATTGCTATTTTACTTTTTAAGGCCAATGTGGCTTGAAATATATTTCTTTGATAATTGAAGCACTTTTGCACATCGCTCAACACATTGTGGGTACAAATAACTTTCTCTATCCTCTGCTTCAGAATTCTAGATAGAATCTTGTAATCGTAATTGATTTAACTAATTGGTCTGTAAGAACAAGCATTTTCACCTGCACCACGTTTTTTCACAAGCACGATTACCCCGACGACGAATTGTGATGGGAAGTTTGAACTAACAGTTCGGCTGAAAAGTTCGTATCGTTTAATAGAAACACACATTTTTTTGCCAAAATTCGTTTTTATTATTCAACATAATTGCCATCAGAGGCGATACAGCGATTATAGCGATCTTCCAACTTTTCGATACCATTTTTGTAGTACGATTTGTCCTTTGCCTCAAAATAGGCCTCAGTTTCAGCGATTACCTCTTTGTTGAAACTGGCAGCACTGTTGTCGATGAAACAATTAACGAAGCAAGTGGCGGGAAATTATTAAGCGTGTAGCGAAAAGAACTGTCAGAAATTGTTTATTCTAAAACCGAATACGAGTATTAACAGCTATTTCTGTGAAGAATTAAAACTTAAACCTAATTAAAATAATAATTAAAAGTTACAATCTTTAAAATTTGTTTCAAACTTAGAACCTAGTTAAAACTTATTGGTAGCTTAAATCTACGAAGAAAGATTATTGTAAGTAATTGAAACTTATGTAAAAATTCAATTCTAACCTATATTTTCCTTACATAGAGCTAGAAGTTTACACTAGGTGCGGGAGACTGCGTAAAATTGTAAAGGCATACCGATTTGTGTGAGTAAAATTACAATTATCACTAAAACTTAATCTAAATTAAAAATAAATTACAGCTTAAAGCTAAAATTGAACTACACTAAAACGGTGGTTTGATTTGCTAAAGCATTTTGGGATCCCCACGCGCCCCGCGTTCTTGTTCTACGGAACATTTCTTTAAGACAAATCGATTGGCGAATCAGTAATATGGCAACGAGTAGAAACTGTGATACACCACAGACGCCAACCGAAGACATTACATCGAGCTGCGTGAATTGCGAACGTCCGGATAGTGCTGATAATTTCGTGCAGTGTGATAACTGCGACACGTGGTGGCACATGTCGTGTGCTGGAGTATCGGAATCGATCGAAGGACGTCCATGGTCGTGTCGGAAGTGTGCTCCGGATAATGCAAGCATCCGTACGGTATCTTCTACCACTAGAGCCGCTCGTTTAGCGCTACAATTGGAAGAATTGGAAGCGAAACGAGCACTGGAAAAACAATCAATGGAAGCAGAAAAACGTCATCTTGATGAAGTGTTTCAACTACGGAAGGCACAGTTGGAATGCGAGGAAGAAAGTATGAACCACAGCCGGATTAGCAAGCGACAAAGCTTGAACCAGGTTCGTCAATGGATGGAAAAATGCGCTGATCCAGCAGTAGGCGATCTATCAACAGCCTCGCTGTCAATGCCGCTATCAACATCCCATGTTGACCAGATCACTGAAGACAACAATCCCGGTAGGAACGTGATATTTCAGACTAGGCAAATTTCGAGCCCACTGAAACACCCGTTAACCAACCAGTTAACCAGTTAACCAACAAAGTGGCCCCGCTCCAGCTGCTTATAAGAAGCGTATCCAATCCGGTGCGGTTCCTAAGGCGAACATCTTTGATCCAGCTAAAGGAATGCACAAACCTGTAGGTAACCCTTTACCCTCCGTAGGCGCAGGTAAGCCACCACTCGTTAATAAAAATATGACAGTCCAACCTTCATTTGATGATAATGATGATAATATTTCTGAATTGATTGCTCAATTTGGAAACGTTGAAATTCTACCTGCATGTAAAATGCAGCGAACCAGCTATGCTTCTCAATCTCAAGGGCAGCTGGCGAAGAATGTGGGCAAAGAGCATGTACAACCGAACCCTTCATTCGGAACAGTCCCGATTCCTCTACGGCTTCAGAAAATGTCTACATTTGTTCCAACCCCCTCGCAGTTAGCAGCCCGGCAGGTGATGACGAAAGACTTACCTCCCTTCTCAGGGAATCCTATCGATTGGCCTGTGTTCATAAGCAGTTTTATGACAACTACGCTTGCTTGTGGATACTCAAGTGCCGAAAATTTAACACGTTTACAGCGGTGTTTGAAAGGCGCCGCATACCAAGCCGTCCAAAGTCGTCTGATTTTACCAGAATGTGTCCCTCATGTGCTGGAGGACTTGCATTTTCTTTTCGGAAGGCCTGAACTTTTAATCGAAGCGCTTCTTGAAAACGTTCGGTCTGTTGCTGCTCCGAAATCTGAAAAATTGGAAACCCTAATTGACTTTGGTATTGTAGTTCGAACTCTTTGCGACCACTTAGAAGCTGCCGGACAACGCGAACACTTGTCGAATCCATCTCTGCTGAACGAGCTTGTCGGAATACTTCCAGCTCACATTAAATTTGAATGGGGTGCGTTTTTGAAAAACTGTCGAGAAGTCAATTTGAAAACGTTCGCGAGTTTTATGTCTAGTGTCATGACATTAGTGGGTAAAGTGACGATAACCAAAGTGAATAAGCCTCTGTTGGAGAAAACAAGCCAGAGAACACGAGGATCAATCAACGCTCATGCTGCCGGCTCAGTCAATAACGTTGTGTCGGAGAAGCTATGCTATTTGTGTAAGAAGCCGGGTCATCGCATCCAAGACTGTGGAGTCTTCAAATCGCTGCCTTTGGAAGAACGTTGGAGGTGTGTGCATAGTAATGGACTTTGCAGAAACTGCTTGAACGCGCACGGCAATCGTAGCTGTCGTAGCAAAGGATCTTGTGGCATCCAGGGATGCCAGTATCGGCATCATTCTCTGCTGCATTCGACGCGAAACAATCAATCCTTGAACGGTCGTCAACATTCGGCGGGGAACTTCACCCATAGGATACTCGAAGAAGCCATCCTGTTCCGTATAGTGCCTGTAGTGCTGCGTGGCAGTAATGGTGTCATTAACACGTTCGCTTTTCTCGACGAAGGATCGTCGCTGACGCTAATCGAAGAGAAATTAGCAAACGAATTGGGCGCCGATGGAATCATAAAGCCTTTATGCTTGATGTGGACCGGAAACGTGACGCGGATGGAAGCCACTTCTAAGCAGGTCATTCTGACAATCTCGGCGTTGAACGGGAATGCGAAGTATAAGGTTGAAGACTCACGCACGGTGAAAGAGTTATCGCTCCCGAAACAAACTGTTTCATTTGAACGATTAATGAACCGTTATCGTCATCTCCAAGGGCTTCCAGTTGCAAGCTACGAAAACGCAACGCCTAGATTGTTGATCGGAGTGAATAACTTGAATCTGATTGTTCCACTGCGAACGAAGGAAGGATTACGTTACGAACCCGTAGCTGTCAAAACCAGATTGGGTTGGTGTGTCTACGGTGGCAAGACAACAAACGATACAACGCATACAGTAAACTGTCATTCCTGCGACTGCACTGTAGCTCAAGAGCTGCATAACACGGTGAAGGACTATTTCGCGCTGGAAGATGTCGCGACTAAAGAGGTACCTGTGATTATGTCGGAAGAAGAAAAACGGGCCCAGTGTATTCTCGAGAAAACAACAATTCGCATAGGCAAACGATTCGAGACGGGATTATTGTGGAGGTTCGACCATATTGAACTCCCAGATAGTTACAACATGGCCCTAAAACGTCTGGAATGCCTGGAGAAGAAACTGGCCCGAGAACCTTTGCTCAAGGAAATCGTACAGGAACAGTTATCTGCCTATCAGAACAATGGTTATGCTCATCTAGCAACTAAAGATGAGTTGCTTGTCGCTGACCTGATACGCGTCTGGTATCTGCCGTTAGGGATAGTCAAAAATCCTCGAAAACCAGGTAAAGTGCGATTAATTTGGGATGCAGTAAAATTACAATTATCACTAAAACTTAATCTAAATTAAAAATAAATTACAGCTTAAAGCTAAAATTGAACTACACTAAAACGGTGGTTTGATTTGCTAAAGCATTTTGGGATCCCCACGCGCCCCGCGTTCTTGTTCTACGGAACATTTCTTTAAGACAAATCGATTGGCGAATCAGTAATATGGCAACGAGTAGAAACTGTGATACACCACAGACGCCAACCGAAGACATTACATCGAGCTGCGTGAATTGCGAACGTCCGGATAGTGCTGATAATTTCGTGCAGTGTGATAACTGCGATACGTGGTGGCACATGTCGTGTGCTGGAGTATCGGAATCGATCGAAGGACGTCCATGGTCGTGTCGGAAGTGTGCTCCGGATAATGCAAGCATCCGTACGGTATCTTCTACCACTAGAGCCGCTCGTTTAGCGCTACAATTGGAAGAATTGGAAGCGAAACGAGCACTGGAAAAACAATCAATGGAAGCAGAAAAACGTCATCTTGATGAAGTGTTTCAACTACGGAAGGCACAGTTGGAATGCGAGGAAGAAAGTATGAACCACAGCCGGATTAGCAAGCGACAAAGCTTGAACCAGGTTCGTCAATGGATGGAAAAATGCGCTGATCCAGCAGTAGGCGATCTATCAACAGCCTCGCTGTCAATGCCGCTATCAACATCCCATGTTGACCAGATCACTGAAGACAACAATCCCGGTAGGAACGTGATATTTCAGACTAGGCAAATTTCGAGCCCACTGAAACACCCGTTAACCAACCAGTTAACCAGTTAACCAACAAAGTGGCCCCGCTCCAGCTGCTTATAACAAGCGTATCCAATCCGGTGCGGTTCCTAAGGCGAACATCTTTGATCCAGCTAAAGGAATGCACAAACCTGTAGGTAACCCTTTACCCTCCGTAGGCGCAGGTAAGCCACCACTCGTTAATAAAAATATGACAGTCCAACCTTCATTTGATGATAATGATGATAATATTTCTGAATTGATTGCTCAATTTGGAAACGTTGAAATTCTACCTGCATGTAAAATGCAGCGAACCAGCTATGCTTCTCAATCTCAAGGGCAGCTGGCGAAGAATGTGGGTAAAGAGCATGTACAACCGAACCCTTCATTCGGAACAGTCCCGATTCCTCTACGGCTTCAGAAAATGTCTACATTTGTTCCAACCCCCTCGCAGTTAGCAGCCCGGCAGGTGATGACGAAAGACTTACCTCCCTTCTCAGGGAATCCTATCGATTGGCCTGTGTTCATAAGCAGTTTTATGACAACTACGCTTGCTTGTGGATACTCAAGTGCCGAAAATTTAACACGTTTACAGCGGTGTTTGAAAGGCGCCGCATACCAAGCCGTCCAAAGTCGTCTGATTTTACCAGAATGTGTCCCTCATGTGCTGGAGGACTTGCATTTTCTTTTCGGAAGGCCTGAACTTTTAATCGAAGCGCTTCTTGAAAACGTTCGGTCTGTTGCTGCTCCGAAATCTGAAAAATTGGAAACCCTAATTGACTTTGGTATTGTAGTTCGAACTCTTTGCGACCACTTAGAAGCTGCCGGACAACGCGAACACTTGTCGAATCCATCTCTGCTGAACGAGCTTGTCGGAATACTTCCAGCTCACATTAAATTTGAATGGGGTGCGCATTTGAAAAACTGTCGAGAAGTCAATTTGAAAACGTTCGCGAGTTTTATGTCTAGTGTCATGACATCAGTGGGTAAAGTGACGATAACCAAAGTGAATAAGCCTCTGTTGGAGAAAACAAGCCAGAGAACACGAGGATCAATCAACGCTCATGCTGCCGGCTCAGTCAATAACGTTGTGTCGGAGAAGCTATGCTATTTGTGTAAGAAGCCGGGTCATCGCATCCAAGACTGTGGAGTCTTCAAATCGCTGCCTTTGGAAGAACGTTGGAGGTGTGTGCATAGTAATGGACTTTGCAGAAACTGCTTGAACGCGCACGGCAATCGTAGCTGTCGTAGCAAAGGATCTTGTGGCATCCAGGGATGCCAGTATCGGCATCATTCTCTGCTGCATTCGACGCGAAACAATCAATCCTTGAACGGTCGTCAACATTCGGCGGGGAACTTCACCCATAGGATACTCGAAGAAGCCATCCTGTTCCGTATAGTGCCTGTAGTGCTGCGTGGCAGTAATGGTGTCATTAACACGTTCGCTTTTCTCGACGAAGGATCGTCGCTGACGCTAATCGAAGAGAAATTAGCAAACGAATTGGGCGCCGATGGAATCATAAAGCCTTTATGCTTGATGTGGACCGGAAACGTGACGCGGATGGAAGCCACTTCTAAGCAGGTCATTCTGACAATCTCGGCGTTGAACGGGAATGCGAAGTATAAGGTTGAAGACTCACGCACGGTGAAAGAGTTATCGCTCCCGAAACAAACTGTTTCATTTGAACGATTAATGAACCGTTATCGTCATCTCCAAGGGCTTCCAGTTGCAAGCTACGAAAACGCAACGCCTAGATTGTTGATCGGAGTGAATAACTTGAATCTGATTGTTCCACTGCGAACGAAGGAAGGATTACGTTACGAATCCGTAGCTGTCAAAACCAGATTGGGTTGGTGTGTCTACGGTGGCAAGACAACAAACGATACAACGCATACAGTAAACTGTCATTCCTGCGACTGCACTGTAGCTCAAGAGCTGCATAACACGGTGAAGGACTATTTCGCGCTGGAAGATGTCGCGACTAAAGAGGTACCTGTGATTATGTCGGAAGAAGAAAAACGGGCCCAGTGTATTCTCGAGAAAACAACAATTCGCATAGGCAAACGATTCGAGACGGGATTATTGTGGAGGTTCGACCATATTGAACTCCCAGATAGTTACAACATGGCCCTAAAACGTCTGGAATGCCTGGAGAAGAAACTGGCCCGAGAACCTTTGCTCAAGGAAATCGTACAGGAACAGTTATCTGCCTATCAGAACAATGGTTATGCTCATCTAGCAACTAAAGATGAGTTGCTTGTCGCTGACCTGATACGCGTCTGGTATCTGCCGTTAGGGATAGTCAAAAATCCTCGAAAACCAGGTAAAGTGCGATTAATTTGGGATGCAGTAAAATTACAATTATCACTAAAACTTAATCTAAATTAAAAATAAATTACAGCTTAAAGCTAAAATTGAACTACACTAAAACGGTGGTTTGATTTGCTAAAGCATTTTGGGATCCCCACGCGCCCCGCGTTCTTGTTCTACGGAACATTTCTTTAAGACAAATCGATTGGCGAATCAGTAATATGGCAACGAGTAGAAACTGTGATACACCACAGACGCCAACCGAAGACATTACATCGAGCTGCGTGAATTGCGAACGTCCGGATAGTGCTGATAATTTCGTGCAGTGTGATAACTGCGATACGTGGTGGCACATGTCGTGTGCTGGAGTATCGGAATCGATCGAAGGACGTCCATGGTCGTGTCGGAAGTGTGCTCCGGATAATGCAAGCATCCGTACGGTATCTTCTACCACTAGAGCCGCTCGTTTAGCGCTACAATTGGAAGAATTGGAAGCGAAACGAGCACTGGAAAAACAATCAATGGAAGCAGAAAAACGTCATCTTGATGAAGTGTTTCAACTACGGAAGGCACAGTTGGAATGCGAGGAAGAAAGTATGAACCACAGCCGGATTAGCAAGCGACAAAGCTTGAACCAGGTTCGTCAATGGATGGAAAAATGCGCTGATCCAGCAGTAGGCGATCTATCAACAGCCTCGCTGTCAATGCCGCTATCAACATCCCATGTTGACCAGATCACTGAAGACAACAATCCCGGTAGGAACGTGATATTTCAGACTAGGCAAATTTCGAGCCCACTGAAACACCCGTTAACCAACCAGTTAACCAGTTAACCAACAAAGTGGCCCCGCTCCAGCTGCTTATAACAAGCGTATCCAATCCGGTGCGGTTCCTAAGGCGAACATCTTTGATCCAGCTAAAGGAATGCACAAACCTGTAGGTAACCCTTTACCCTCCGTAGGCGCAGGTAAGCCACCACTCGTTAATAAAAATATGACAGTCCAACCTTCATTTGATGATAATGATGATAATATTTCTGAATTGATTGCTCAATTTGGAAACGTTGAAATTCTACCTGCATGTAAAATGCAGCGAACCAGCTATGCTTCTCAATCTCAAGGGCAGCTGGCGAAGAATGTGGGTAAAGAGCATGTACAACCGAACCCTTCATTCGGAACAGTCCCGATTCCTCTACGGCTTCAGAAAATGTCTACATTTGTTCCAACCCCCTCGCAGTTAGCAGCCCGGCAGGTGATGACGAAAGACTTACCTCCCTTCTCAGGGAATCCTATCGATTGGCCTGTGTTCATAAGCAGTTTTATGACAACTACGCTTGCTTGTGGATACTCAAGTGCCGAAAATTTAACACGTTTACAGCGGTGTTTGAAAGGCGCCGCATACCAAGCCGTCCAAAGTCGTCTGATTTTACCAGAATGTGTCCCTCATGTGCTGGAGGACTTGCATTTTCTTTTCGGAAGGCCTGAACTTTTAATCGAAGCGCTTCTTGAAAACGTTCGGTCTGTTGCTGCTCCGAAATCTGAAAAATTGGAAACCCTAATTGACTTTGGTATTGTAGTTCGAACTCTTTGCGACCACTTAGAAGCTGCCGGACAACGCGAACACTTGTCGAATCCATCTCTGCTGAACGAGCTTGTCGGAATACTTCCAGCTCACATTAAATTTGAATGGGGTGCGCATTTGAAAAACTGTCGAGAAGTCAATTTGAAAACGTTCGCGAGTTTTATGTCTAGTGTCATGACATCAGTGGGTAAAGTGACGATAACCAAAGTGAATAAGCCTCTGTTGGAGAAAACAAGCCAGAGAACACGAGGATCAATCAACGCTCATGCTGCCGGCTCAGTCAATAACGTTGTGTCGGAGAAGCTATGCTATTTGTGTAAGAAGCCGGGTCATCGCATCCAAGACTGTGGAGTCTTCAAATCGCTGCCTTTGGAAGAACGTTGGAGGTGTGTGCATAGTAATGGACTTTGCAGAAACTGCTTGAACGCGCACGGCAATCGTAGCTGTCGTAGCAAAGGATCTTGTGGCATCCAGGGATGCCAGTATCGGCATCATTCTCTGCTGCATTCGACGCGAAACAATCAATCCTTGAACGGTCGTCAACATTCGGCGGGGAACTTCACCCATAGGATACTCGAAGAAGCCATCCTGTTCCGTATAGTGCCTGTAGTGCTGCGTGGCAGTAATGGTGTCATTAACACGTTCGCTTTTCTCGACGAAGGATCGTCGCTGACGCTAATCGAAGAGAAATTAGCAAACGAATTGGGCGCCGATGGAATCATAAAGCCTTTATGCTTGATGTGGACCGGAAACGTGACGCGGATGGAAGCCACTTCTAAGCAGGTCATTCTGACAATCTCGGCGTTGAACGGGAATGCGAAGTATAAGGTTGAAGACTCACGCACGGTGAAAGAGTTATCGCTCCCGAAACAAACTGTTTCATTTGAACGATTAATGAACCGTTATCGTCATCTCCAAGGGCTTCCAGTTGCAAGCTACGAAAACGCAACGCCTAGATTGTTGATCGGAGTGAATAACTTGAATCTGATTGTTCCACTGCGAACGAAGGAAGGATTACGTTACGAATCCGTAGCTGTCAAAACCAGATTGGGTTGGTGTGTCTACGGTGGCAAGACAACAAACGATACAACGCATACAGTAAACTGTCATTCCTGCGACTGCACTGTAGCTCAAGAGCTGCATAACACGGTGAAGGACTATTTCGCGCTGGAAGATGTCGCGACTAAAGAGGTACCTGTGATTATGTCGGAAGAAGAAAAACGGGCCCAGTGTATTCTCGAGAAAACAACAATTCGCATAGGCAAACGATTCGAGACGGGATTATTGTGGAGGTTCGACCATATTGAACTCCCAGATAGTTACAACATGGCCCTAAAACGTCTGGAATGCCTGGAGAAGAAACTGGCCCGAGAACCTTTGCTCAAGGAAATCGTACAGGAACAGTTATCTGCCTATCAGAACAATGGTTATGCTCATCTAGCAACTAAAGATGAGTTGCTTGTCGCTGACCTGATACGCGTCTGGTATCTGCCGTTAGGGATAGTCAAAAATCCTCGAAAACCAGGTAAAGTGCGATTAATTTGGGATGCAGTAAAATTACAATTATCACTAAAACTTAATCTAAATTAAAAATAAATTACAGCTTAAAGCTAAAATTGAACTACACTAAAACGGTGGTTTGATTTGCTAAAGCATTTTGGGATCCCCACGCGCCCCGCGTTCTTGTTCTACGGAACATTTCTTTAAGACAAATCGATTGGCGAATCAGTAATATGGCAACGAGTAGAAACTGTGATACACCACAGACGCCAACCGAAGACATTACATCGAGCTGCGTGAATTGCGAACGTCCGGATAGTGCTGATAATTTCGTGCAGTGTGATAACTGCGACACGTGGTGGCACATGTCGTGTGCTGGAGTATCGGAATCGATCGAAGGACGTCCATGGTCGTGTCGGAAGTGTGCTCCGGATAATGCAAGCATCCGTACGGTATCTTCTACCACTAGAGCCGCTCGTTTAGCGCTACAATTGGAAGAATTGGAAGCGAAACGAGCACTGGAAAAACAATCAATGGAAGCAGAAAAACGTCATCTTGATTAAGTGTTTCAACTACGGAAGGCACAGTTGGAATGCGAGGAAGAAAGTATGAACCACAGCCGGATTAGCAAGCGACAAAGCTTGAACCAGGTTCGTCAATGGATGGAAAAATGCGCTGATCCAGCAGTAGGCGATCTATCAACAGCCTCGCTGTCAATGCCGCTATCAACATCCCATGTTGACCAGATCACTGAAGACAACAATCCCGGTAGGAACGTGATATTTCAGACTAGGCAAATTTCGAGCCCACTGAAACACCCGTTAACCAACCAGTTAACCAGTTAACCAACAAAGTGGCCCCGCTCCAGCTGCTTATAACAAGCGTATCCAATCCGGTGCGGTTCCTAAGGCGAACATCTTTGATCCAGCTAAAGGAATGCACAAACCTGTAGGTAACCCTTTACCCTCCGTAGGCGCAGGTAAGCCACCACTCGTTAATAAAAATATGACAGTCCAACCTTCATTTGATGATAATGATGATAATATTTCTGAATTGATTGCTCAATTTGGAAACGTTGAAATTCTACCTGCATGTAAAATGCAGCGAACCAGCTATGCTTCTCAATCTCAAGGGCAGCTGGCGAAGAATGTGGGTAAAGAGCATGTACAACCGAACCCTTCATTCGGAACAGTCCCGATTCCTCTACGGCTTCAGAAAATGTCTACATTTGTTCCAACCCCCTCGCAGTTAGCAGCCCGGCAGGTGATGACGAAAGACTTACCTCCCTTCTCAGGGAATCCTATCGATTGGCCTGTGTTCATAAGCAGTTTTATGACAACTACGCTTGCTTGTGGATACTCAAGTGCCGAAAATTTAACACGTTTACAGCGGTGTTTGAAAGGCGCCGCATACCAAGCCGTCCAAAGTCGTCTGATTTTACCAGAATGTGTCCCTCATGTGCTGGAGGACTTGCATTTTCTTTTCGGAAGGCCTGAACTTTTAATCGAAGCGCTTCTTGAAAACGTTCGGTCTGTTGCTGCTCCGAAATCTGAAAAATTGGAAACCCTAATTGACTTTGGTATTGTAGTTCGAACTCTTTGCGACCACTTAGAAGCTGCCGGACAACGCGAACACTTGTCGAATCCATCTCTGCTGAACGAGCTTGTCGGAATACTTCCAGCTCACATTAAATTTGAATGGGGTGCGCATTTGAAAAACTGTCGAGAAGTCAATTTGAAAACGTTCGCGAGTTTTATGTCTAGTGTCATGACATCAGTGGGTAAAGTGACGATAACCAAAGTGAATAAGCCTCTGTTGGAGAAAACAAGCCAGAGAACACGAGGATCAATCAACGCTCATGCTGCCGGCTCAGTCAATAACGTTGTGTCGGAGAAGCTATGCTATTTGTGTAAGAAGCCGGGTCATCGCATCCAAGACTGTGGAGTCTTCAAATCGCTGCCTTTGGAAGAACGTTGGAGGTGTGTGCATAGTAATGGACTTTGCAGAAACTGCTTGAACGCGCACGGCAATCGTAGCTGTCGTAGCAAAGGATCTTGTGGCATCCAGGGATGCCAGTATCGGCATCATTCTCTGCTGCATTCGACGCGAAACAATCAATCCTTGAACGGTCGTCAACATTCGGCGGGGAACTTCACCCATAGGATACTCGAAGAAGCCATCCTGTTCCGTATAGTGCCTGTAGTGCTGCGTGCCAGTAATGGTGTCATTAACACGTTCGCTTTTCTCGACGAAGGATCGTCGCTGACGCTAATCGAAGAGAAATTAGCAAACGAATTGGGCGCCGATGGAATCATAAAGCCTTTATGCTTGATGTGGACCGGAAACGTGACGCGGATGGAAGCCACTTCTAAGCAGGTCATTCTGACAATCTCGGCGTTGAACGGGAATGCGAAGTATAAGGTTGAAGACTCACGCACGGTGAAAGAGTTATCGCTCCCGAAACAAACTGTTTCATTTGAACGATTAATGAACCGTTATCGTCATCTCCAAGGGCTTCCAGTTGCAAGCTACGAAAACGCAACGCCTAGATTGTTGATCGGAGTGAATAACTTGAATCTGATTGTTCCACTGCGAACGAAGGAAGGATTACGTTACGAACCCGTAGCTGTCAAAACCAGATTGGGTTGGTGTGTCTACGGTGGCAAGACAACAAACGATACAACGCATACAGTAAACTGTCATTCCTGCGACTGCACTGTAGCTCAAGAGCTGCATAACACGGTGAAGGACTATTTCGCGCTGGAAGATGTCGCGACTAAAGAGGTACCTGTGATTATGTCGGAAGAAGAAAAACGGGCCCAGTGTATTCTCGAGAAAACAACAATTCGCATAGGCAAACGATTCGAGACGGGATTATTGTGGAGGTTCGACCATATTGAACTCCCAGATAGTTACAACATGGCCCTAAAACGTCTGGAATGCCTGGAGAAGAAACTGGCCCGAGAACCTTTGCTCAAGGAAATCGTACAGGAACAGTTATCTGCCTATCAGAACAATGGTTATGCTCATCTAGCAACTAAAGATGAGTTGCTTGTCGCTGACCTGATACGCGTCTGGTATCTGCCGTTAGGGATAGTCAAAAATCCTCGAAAACCAGGTAAAGTGCGATTAATTTGGGATGCAGCGGCGAAGGTTAAAGGAATATCACTCAACACAATGCTTCTGAAAGGACCCGATCAGCTGACTTCGCTGCCAGCAGTTCTGTTACGTTTTCGCCAATTCAAAGTTGGAATTTCTACAGACATCAAAGAGATGTTCCACCAAATCTCTATACGTAGAGAAGACCGGCACTCTCAGCGATTCCTCTGGCGTTCGGATCCCTCGCATACTCCGGAAATCTTCCTAATGGATGTGGCTACATTTGGGTCATCGTGCTCGCCAGCGTCAGCGCAGTTTGTAAAAAATAAAAACGCCGAAGAGTTTCGGGAAAGATATCCTCGCGCCGTAAAAGGAATAGTCGAGAACCATTATGTGGATGACTGCTTGGATAGTTTTGAGAGCACTGAAGAAGCTGTGCGTGTCAGTCGAGTGATGCGCATGATTCACGAAGAAGGAGGATTTCTACTAAGAAGCTGGCGTTCGAATAGTAGAGAAGTATTGAAAGAGTTAGAAGAAACAAATTCAGCTGGAACAAACACCGTCGTCCAAGGAGGTGCATTCGAACGCGTTCTAGGATTGCTGTGGAGTACTGAAACCGATGAACTCTACTTTTCTACGATGATGTCGACCGAGATCCAGAGCCTGGTTGATGACAATCAGCGACCCACAAAGCGACAGATACTGAAATGCCTGATGGGATTCTTTGATCCGCTAGGACTTCTGAGTCTATTCCATATCCACGGGAAAATGCTTCTTCAAGATGTCTGGCGATCGGGAATCGAATGGGACGAACTAGTGAGCGATAGAATTTTTGAGCGTTGGCAGAAATGGACCAAACTCTTCGAAGAAGTAAGCGATGTGCGTATTCCAAGGTGTTATTTCCACCAAGCGACGGTAAAACGCTATGATGGATTACAGCTGCATGTTTTCGTCGATGCTAGCGAAGTAGCTTATTCCGCGGCTGTTTATTTTCGTTTAGTAAATTCTGATGGAGTAGGAGAGTGTACCCTGGTTTCCGCAAAAGCAAAAGTGGCTCCGTTAAAACCTCTCTCGGTGCCTAGAATGGAATTGCAAGCCGCAATGTTGGGATCGCGATTGATGAAATTCGTTGAAGAAGGTCACTGTCTCGCCATAGTGCAGAAGTATTTGTGGAGCGACTCGGCTACTGTGTTGTCGTGGCTTCGAGCAGATCATCGCAGATATAAGCAGTTCGTGGCCTGTCGTATCGGGGAGTTGCTTACGACAACGAATGTTAGCGAATGGCGGTGGGTGCCCTCAAAATCTACTCCAGCCGATGCTGCAACCAATGGGGTCAAGGACCAAAGCTGACGCAAGACAGTATGTGGTTTAAAGGCCCAGAATTTCTGCGCGGACCGGAAATAAGTTGGCCTATACAGAAGAACTCTGCTGTAGACACGGAAGAAGAGTTGCGTCCTTGTTACTCACACAGTAAAGTTGTGTTACCGAAACCTGTGATCGATCTGGATCGGTTTTCGAAGCTTTCTCGGGTGGTAAGAACCGCCGCGTACGTGGCAAGATTTCTGGCAAATTTGAAGCGGAAGCAGATTGGAGAAGAAGTAGTGAGCGGAATTTTAACATCAGAGGAACTAAAATCGGCAGAATATTCATTGATACAAATGGTGCAATGGCAGGCGTTTCCCGATGAAATGGCGATATTCGTGAAAAACCAGCGAGACTCGGCTGAGAAGACAGGATCTATAGGCAAAAGTAGTGTCATTTTCCAGTTGTCACCTATATTAGACGATAATGGATTGCTTCGCGTTGGCGGACGAATCGGGAAGGCTCCTAACATCAACTTAGAAGCAAAGTTTCCAGTCATACTCCCACGGAATCATAAGTTTACCGTTCTACTGCTGGACGATTACCATCGTAAGTTTCGACATGGTAATCACGAAACCGTAACTAACGAAATACGCCAGAAGTATTACGTGCCAAGACTGAGAGTAGCAGTGAAACAGTTATCAAAAACTTGTCAGTGGTGCAAAATCAACAAAGTCAGGCCCCAGATACCGCAGATGGCTCCATTACCAGCGGCACGCTTGGCTTCTTTCACTCGACCGTTTAGCTATGTGGGTGTTGATTTCTTCGGACCGCTACTCGTTAAAATTGGAAGAAGTAATGCAAAACGTTGGATCGCTGTATTCACTTGCCTGACCGCTAGAGCCGTTCACGTTGAAGTCGCTCATAACCTCAGTACCGATTCGTGCGTCAAGTGCATAAGGCGGTTCGTTTGTCGACGTGGCTCTCCGGTAGAGATACATTCCGACAACGGAACTAACTTCCAAGGAGCTGATAGACTGTTGAGGGAACAGATGCAAGAAATACAAGGAGAACTTATTAAATTGAATGGCTTGGAATTGACATGGTCTGATCAAGCTAAATACTTAGGTTTAACGTATGACAAAAAACTCACTTTCAAGGATCACATTGAAGGAATCCAGGCAAAGTGTAATAAATATATTAAATGTTTATATCCTCTTATAAACAGAAATTCTAAGCTCTGTCTAAAAAACAAATTGTTAATTTATAAACAAATTTTCAGACCAGACATGCTATATGCGGTACCAATTTGGTCAAGCTGTTGTTCCACCAGGAAGAAAACGCTTCAAAGGATTCAGAATAAAATTCTGAAAATGATTTTGAAGCGTCCTCCCTGGTTTAGTACAAATGAGTTACACAGACTCACAAATATAGAACCATTAGATGTAATGTCACATAATATTATAAGCAAATTCCGACAAAAATCGATGCAATCTTCAATTGAATCGATTCGCTCTCTGTATTAGTTAGTAAGTTAGTATATAAGTTCCTTTTCCCCATTACACAATACAAGTAGGTTTAGAATTTTCCCTACACAAAAATCTCAGAATTGCGGAAGCAAATGATGTCTTCATGGTAATAACCAAATCGTATATATATATATATATATATATATATATATATATATATATATATATATATATATATATATATATATATATATATATATATATATATATATATATATATATATATATATATATATATATATATATATATATATATATATATATATATATATATATATATATATATATATATATATATATATATATATATATATATATATATATATATATATATATATATATATATATATATAACAGGGCTGAAAAGTCACCACTTGTGGCTGAACACCCAATTTAAATCTTAATAATTTAATTTTAACTCATATTCCAATAAATAGTTATTTAAAAAAAAAAACAACAACAAGGAGAACTATTTATACCACCCGCGAGCCCACACATGGGTGGGTCGTGGGAAAGAATGGTTCGTTCTATAAAAACTGCGATGCAAACAGCGTACGATAACTGTCGTAAGCTTGACGATGAAGCATTACTTACATTGGTTGTCGAAGCAGAGGCGATAGTCAACACTCGTCCTTTGACGTATCTACCATTGACTTCAGAGGAAAGCGAAGCGATTACACCCAATCACTTCCTTCTGGGAAACTCCAGTAGCGTTCGTCAGCCAGCAGTTAAGCCAACGGATTCAGGAGCGGCTCTGCGAACTTCGTGGAGTCAGATCCAGTATCAACTTGACGTATTTTGGAGAAGATGGACTCGTGAGTATCTGCCGACCCTCACCAAGCGTACGAAGTGGTTCGGCGATGTTAAACCTGTTGCCGAAGGTGACCTAGTGTACATCGTAGATGGAGACAGAAGAAATGGATGGGAACGCGGTCGAGTACAGACAGTACTCAAAGGAGCGGACGGGAAAGTTCGTCAAGCAATTATTCAAACTGCGAGGGGGGTAATGCGTAGACCTGTCTCAAGGTTGGCTGTCTTAGAGGTGGATGGTAAAACTGAACCAGGTGGCCAGTATTACGGGGGGGAGGATGTTGAAACTGGCAGCACTGTTGTCGATGAAACAATTAACGAAGCAAGTGGCGGGAAATTATTAAGCGTGTAGCGAAAAGAACTGTCAGAAATTGTTTATTCTAAAACCGAACACGAGTATTAACAGCTATTTCTGTGAAGAATTGAAACTTAAACCTAATTATAATAATAATTAAAAGTTACAATCTTTAAAATTTGTTTCAAACTTAGAACCTAGTTAAAACTTATTGGTAGCTTAAATCTACGAAGAAAGATTATTGTTAGTAATTGAAACTTATGTAAAAATTCAATTCTAACCTATATTTTCCTTACATAGAGCTAGAAGTTTACACTAGGTGCGGGAGACTGCGTAAAATTGTAAAGGCATACCGATTTGTGTGAGTAAAATTACAATTATCACTAAAACTTAATCTAAATTAAAAATAAATTACAGCTCAAAGCTAAAATTGAACTACACTAAAACGGTGGTTTGATTTGCTAAAGCATTTTGGGATCCCCACGCGCCCCGCGTTCTTGTTCTACGGAACACTCTTCATTGCTTGAAATTTTTTTACCAGCGAGCATTCCCTTGAGGTCTGAGAACGGGAAAAAGTCACTGGGGGCCAAATCTGAAGAATACGGTGGATGAGGGAGCAATTCGAAGCCCAATTCGTTCAATTTCAGCATGGTTTTCATCGACTTGTGACACGGTGCATTGTCTTGATGAAACAAAACTTTTTTCTTCTTCAAATGAGGCCGTTTTTTTAAATTTCGTCCTTCAAACGCTATATAATAGTCACTGTTGATGGTTTTTCCCTTTTCAAGGTAGTCGATGAAAATTATAGCATGCGAATCCCAAAATACAGACGCCATAACCTTACCGGCCGATTGTTGAGTCTTTCCACGCTTTGGGTTCGGTTCATCGCGTGCAGTCCACTCAGCTGACTGTCGATTGGACTCCGGAGTGAAGTGATGGAGCCATGTTTCGTCCATTGTTATATATCGACGAAAAAAATCGGTTTTATTTCGATATAACAGCTCCAAACACTGCTCAGAATCATAAATTCGTTGTTGTTTTTGATCGATTGTGAGCTCACGCGGCACCCATTTTGCACAAAGCTTTCTCATATCCAAATATTCGTGAATAATATGTCCAACACGTTCCTTTGATATCTTTAGGGTGTCAGCTATCTCGATCAACTTCACTTTACGGTAATTGAAAATCATTTTGTGGATTTTTTTCACGTTTTCATCGGTAACAGCCTCTTTTGGACGTCCACTGCGTTCATCGTCTTCGGTGCTCATATGACCAGTACGAAATTTTTCAAACCACTTACGAATTGTTGCTTCGCCCGGTGCAGAGTCTGGATAACACTCATCAAGCCATTTTTTGGTATCGGCGGCACTTTTTTACATCAAAAAGTAGTGTTTCATCAACACACGAAATTCCTTTTTTCCATTTTTTCACAATAACAAAAGTAGCTTCACTCAAAATGCAATATCTCACAAACTAATAATCAGACAGCTGTCGAATTTATACACGTATCTTTTGAAGGTTGGTACTAACTGAAAATGGTATGGATTTAATTCTAGTGGCGCCCTCTCATAGGAACGATACGAACTTTTCAGCCGATCTGTTAATGGCTTCGTTCAGAATTAAATTCAGCTCGCGGTGGGTGATGTTGAATGTGCGCAAATAAAACTCCTTCGGCAAACCGTCTGAATCAGGCGATTTCTTGGATGCGCATAAATTTGTGATTGTCTATAAATTATATATTTGTGATGTATTCATTGAAATTGTAAATTTTATATAAATACTAGTCTTAGTAAACCTTAACTAGTAAGATCGCCCGACGACACTATATTTTTGCAGCACACATTCGTCAACTTATGTATTGACAATAGAATGATTTTAAATGCCTTGAAATGTTCCGTTACGACGATTACTCTCAAACACTCGCTATTTAGCTACGACTACAACATTTTGCAGAATGCACTGAAACGCAAGTCTACCGTTAAAGATTTAGGTATCATTCTTGAATTTCAAAAGTCATATTGATTATGTGATTTCTGAGGCCTCCAAGCTTCAAGGTTTCGTTTTTTCGCATTACTAAGAGCTATGTCAATGTACATTGTCTGAAAGTATTATATTATGCTATAGTCCGTTCGACGCATGAATATTCAGCTGTTGTCTGATCGCCTTACTATCAAATCGACATGAAGCGGATCGAAGCTATTCAACATACATTTGTTAGATTTGCCCTGCGTAAACTACCATGGAGAAATCCTACTAATCTTCCTAGTTGCATAGATCGATGTAACTTTATTGACTTATATCGGGTTTTTGTTCGTCGGAGTGTCAAGGCAACTTTAGTTGCTGATTTGCCTTAATCACGTACCGATTGTCCCGAACTCTCGCAATTGATAAATATCGACATTCATCGACGTAAGCTACGTTCCCACCTCTTTCTAATATTACCTATTGCAAGAACAAATTATGGTTAAAATGAAATATTAGAGCACTATTACTATCCTGTTATGCTTGATGTCATCAACTAGTTATAGGGTCAAAGATTTAGTTTTATTTGTTAGTGTTATGTCTAAATGTATCTGTTGGATCATTGTTATCTGTTGATACAAATGATGAGGAGGTTTTATGCCTGCTGGAGAGTAAGACTGCCACATTTCATTTCCATCCGGCTTTTCCCAATAAATAAATACTGACGAAGAATATATGTTGTCGTCCGATAGCTGAGGAACAGTAAGGTTTTTTAATTCTCACCGAAAAGAATCAATAAATCAGAAAAATTTGAAACTCATTACCGCCAAATTTTCTCTGATATGGATGAACCAATTTCAATAATTTCGGGTTCGTTAGAGACTTGCATTGGCGATGGGGAGGGATTGCATTTTGGAATGGATAGCAACGCTGTTCGGAAACTATTAGAAAATAATGCTTGTTTCTCCTAGTTTTAGTAAAATAGGCATACTTACAAGTTTTCACCGATCGAGGCCTTTTCCCAGTGTTGAATTCCAGCACCCCACGCAATGAAAGGGGTTTCAGTTTCAGTAAAATCGCCCGATCCGTGCGATCCTCTATCCGTCATGCCATGATCAGAGGTGAATATAAAAGCAGTTTTATTATCGTGATTTGTGGTTTTATCGATCAAAGTTGCAATTTCCTGAATGCCTTTGTCCACAATTTTTAAATTTTCTGAAAAATGACTAAACTCATAATGCATTACTGTAATCACTTACCACAAACATATAATCATACTTTGAATATGGTTTGTGTACATGCCCAGCAGTATCTAATCCTAATAGGTGTAGAAATAAAATAACTTTTTCTTCCGTTGAAATGATGTTACGATTTACCGATGTAGAAAGAAATTCCTTCACTTTTTCAAAAACCCATATATCTAAAACACTAGTATTGGAGGTTGGAGAAAAACTTTCTATGTTAGGCGAATATGAATCGGTTCGAATATTTTTATTTTCCGCTCCATACGAAAAAACAGAAACTATATCGGGACTACCCCAAATATATGCAAAGTTACTACGGTTGAAAACGGAATCAAACTCCACCGGGTTTTCTTTCCATCCTTTGAAAACTGCACTAGGATCTTCATGCATTCCTTGAAGACAAAGACAAATAGTAATTATACTGATCATAATAGGAGCAGTAGTAGTAGTAGTAGTAGTAGTAGTAGTAGTAGTAGTAGTAGTAGTAGTTAATAATAATAATAATAATAATAGTAATAATAATAATAATAATAATAATAATAATAATAATAATAATAATAATAATAATAATAATAATAATAATAATAATAATAATAATAATAATAATAATAATAATAATAATAATAATAATAATAATAATAATAATAATAATAATAATAATAATAATAATAACAATAATAATAATAATAATCATAATAATTTGATGTACAACCGAAGTAGCACACACAGTACCTGCAAATAAAGCTACATGTCCTGGCCTTGACTCGGTTGGAACTCGTGTGTAAGATATTCCAAATGCTCCTTCAGAAAGAATTATTTTCCTTAAAAATTCGGTACGGTTGGCTTGATGTCTTAGAAATGATTCCATTCGTAATCCGTCTGCAACAAACACTACAACTCTGAAATTAAAGTAAAATAAAAACATGTTTTATTCTACCTGCTTGTGCCTTCTTTTATCATTCATATTCTGTTTTATAACACAGTGGCAATTTTTAATACACTTTCATTTGACTCTGGGATTCGTGTTAGAATTAGCAATTAGAAGGCTTGAACACTAAAGCGGTGTATTTTAATCCTTCAGGAACGAGGAACCGTGAGTAATCCCTGCCTTTTGTTTTTAATATTTGTATACCCAAATTAAGCCTCATTCCAAAAGTAAGAGCTTTAAAGTTCTCTGAAATAGAAAAAATATTAACTTACAAGCCATCTTTGATTGATCAAATTCAAAGCTTGGAGCAAATAATCGGTGATTTTCAAATGGAAAATAGCACCTTCAGGAATCAAGAATCAGAACTAATTGGATCAAGTGGCAGGTACCTCGTTGTTTGGAGATTTGTGCCTTGCCGTGTAACAAGTGCAAGTTACAAGTGCACACGGAACGGCCGAAATCAGCATTTTCGCGAAAAATTTAGTTGATTTGCTGATTTTAGTTAGTTATTTTTTGAGACAACTAAAAAAATATTACTTTTGCTAATTTAGATTTTTTATTCTCATTCCCTTAATAATAATAAAATATTTGTTGAAATGACTATTTTTTTAGTTGAATTCACAAATTAAACGTGCTGTCATTTCTTAGCTAAGGCACATTTCATTTCCATTCAACTAATTTTTTAGTTGAATTAAAGAAATAAAATGTTGTTTTCAACCAATATGAATGGTTGAATTGGCTTCTGCAATCTGCAGCTATATGGCGCCCTGTCACCGAAACGGTAACACCGTAATGACTACTAGCCAATAGATGGCACACTACTGCCGAAAAATTTCAGACGCGGTTGTCCTTTCTATATTGGCAGGTATAAATACGATGTTGTATTTAAGAAAAAGACAAACGAAACATAAACATCTTTTTGAATTTTTTTTCTTCTAAATCACTGTTTTCTTCATTCTCACTGAAAACTTTTGGCACTCGCAAAACAAAAACCGAATACAAGTAGTACACCGGACGGCGCAGCTCGGAAGGTTTGAAGATACAAAAAAACTTCATCACAATTAGAGTGAAACATTCGAAATTCACTTCACTGTTCCGCGTAAAAACATCATTACGCACAATCGCTTCAAGTGTGCACAAATTCTGAATAAATACGATTTCCTCTAACAGTTTACGACATTTTTACATATCGGTTTAGCAATTTAAATAAAGTTCTATCGAACACATGCGAAAAACATCAAAACAATTTTCAAGCAGTTTCAATAAGACTCTCCTGTTTAGCTTTTTAATGGATTGTTTTGCTTTGACACTTCTCATGAGTTTTTGGCTAATAAACTTGTTAATAATACCCATTTCAGTATTGTTTTCTTTGTGCTGTCCTTCAGTAATGATGGTGATAGATAAATAGAAACAAATTTTCTGATTTTAATAACAAAATTAGTTGTCAATGAGAATTTCGTGTTGGATTGAAATATTGCTGGTTTGTGTCCGGGATATTCACCAACTAAACACATTCTCTAAAAATAAGAGTTTTTTCAGCAAATTAAATTCTCAATTTTAACTAATTTTATAGTTATTTTGGAAATTTTGTTGTTAAAATCAACTAATTCAAAAACAGTAATACGAATTAGGCGCAGAGCTAATTTCGGTCGTTCCGTGCAGCTGTTAAAATATTTAGTTCTAATTTATCGTCCGTACCAAAATAGTAATTGGATGTCATAAGTTATATTTAATTTATCGAGTATTGATCTCATAAACTATCCAACGCAAATCAACAACTTGAAGCACCGCAAATGAACTGCCGTTCAATGGAAGGTTTGCTATAACACCCAAATGAGTTACTTATGGCACTGGAGCCTCGTGATTCTGTGACTCTCTCACGGACATGATAATAGATTCTGTGACTCTCTCGTTCACATGATAATAGATTTGCAGCCGAATTAGGCCACTGACCCTTGCGAAATGTGTGGGGTAAGACGGTTCGCTAAAAAGGGATAACCATTGCTGAAATTTGGGTTTCCGTGCGTTTAAACGCAATTACCAAACTTCGCCTTGCAAGTTCCGGTAACGAAGATTACCAAATACCCGGGCCTGAGAATTTCAAAACTTTCCCATCACAGCGGATGATGTCATTTCTTGATTTTTCGAGCAGGGCCGACGGTTTCAATCGTAGATCTAAACCTAAAATTTCATATAGTAGCTTCTGCTTCGTTTGCTATAAGGAGGCTTTGCGTCATGCATCAAAAAATCTATAATCATGTGCCTTTTCACCATTTCAGTCTTCAGTCTCTGCTGGTTGCCTGTAAAGGAAAAACGTAACTAGTGTAATGAGCGGATTTCAGTACTGAGTTGTATCCATTCGCTCGCTTAATAGTTGCGTTTGTGTATGTGGAGTCATTTTCCGTCTGCTACAAAACTTGTTCGTTTGCTACGTGAACTAGCAGGTCAATTCAGAACTATCAGCGATAGATTTTTCGGACCCAATTTGAATCGCTTGTATCTCGGTGATTTCTTACTGGATTTGCCACATTTAAGTTGATTCGAAAATATTACTTCAAGAATGAATTGCAGGGTCTTATGCATTCTGGTATCTCCATTTTCGTGCTAAACGGCTAACCGATTAAACAATGAACTTTCTTTCAGCGTAAGCCCTTAGCTACTATTATTGAAACAAACAATAATCATGTAACCTTATTAAATGGTTAGAAATTGATTCAGTCTTACGAAGCATAATATCGGCAGCGAGACACAAATCTCCAAATAACTAGGGGAACGTGTCACTTGAGCTAATTAGTTCTGATAGGATTTGAAAATTGATTTCCGATTTCTTCCTTGCCCATATTGAAAAATTTCACATAAGGTTTGGCCCCAATTTTGGTAGTGCATCATATACCACCCTCTAGTTTTTAACTACAAGGCTACACATAATCTGCATCTCCAAGTTCCATTAGCATGTGGTAGTACACGATACTATATAGAAACCATTGTGCATCCACGTCGATCCTGCAATGTTGTTTCTAACATTTCCCACCGTTAGTTTTGCTTTTAAATTTCGAAATGAAACGACTCGTTATATATTTCGTTCAAACAAATCAGAGAAGTTTAAATATCGCTTCGAATATCGTGAAGCATCAGTGATTCCACTTTTTTATCTGACGTCGGTCTGTATTGAATCGTCATGTTTCTGAAGAAACACATCAAAATACATAAGTTCTAAGAAGTTCTGTAGAGAAAACAAAAATCCGTAGATGTGTATCTGCGTTGGAAATTTTCATATAGCCTTTTCGGAAACACCTGTTGTCGACTTCACGTACGATTTTAATAACAGGCATCAAACATAGCAAACCAATCACCGCTGGCACTTGTCGTGAACAGCAGTTTCTATTTACTAACGGAAGTGGAAGTTTGCAAAAAAAAACTTTTGCTATAAATATTATAAATACTTCTTGAACGCACTTGACGATGATATATTAGATGATAATTATTCTTCTATGTTTCAAATTTAAATCTGTTGATAGGAGAGTTCCAAAACTTCATTTTTAGTGTAATCATGATCGGTCGTGACTCGTACATAACACTGTAATTTTTTTAAGTAACTATCATTTATTTCATTTGATGAATAAACTATCATCCGCCGCAAATGATTCATCCTACAACGGCATTCTTTTCAAGTTTTATGGCATAGTCGAAAATATGATGTATTTGCTTTGTGGGAAACATGGCTTAAATCAAACATAGCTTTAAATTTAAATGTCGCTATAAATTTTGCTCGTTCAAGTCATCTTTCCAGAGATGGAGTGCAACTTTTTTTTTGTTTTTAGTTTAGTCTGGTAGTTGTCCTGTCGAGCCTGTGAATCCTGTAATTGGAAATAAAAATAGAAATTTCAGGTTTAAGATGAGTTTCAGTTAAAATAGCAATATCGGCATTCTTCTCTTGAAGAAAGTCGGACAATTCAGCAGTTTTGCTCCTGAGTGAGCAAGCATTCCAATTTACTATAACCAACTCATTATATTGAATATTCGATGATAAATTTGCCTAAGGCGTTGATTTGATCTAACCGCGTTCTGCAGTTTCGTAGTTTTGTTTCAAAAATGACGATCAGTTGTTCAGCAGACAATAAATCACCAGAGTCATCCTTTGCTTGTGGTTGATTATTGCCCCATCCAGGAGGGATTCTTGAGGAAGATTCTTTTTGAGATCCAGCGGCTGAAGTCTTTGGATTGCTGCGAGGAAGTGGCGACAAATTCGGAATATCCCTCTTCGGTGGGAGCCGTGGGAAATTAATTTCATCCTTTTGTGGAACATTCTTGCGCGTTGATTGTTTTGCATTGGAACGCAGGTTCGAGTTCTGCCTCTTTTTTATTTTTTCGTCAAGCAAATGTAGACTACATATAAATTGTTTACAATGTTCACTTACATACTACGCATTATTTCTACGACATAGCTGAGATTTGATTTGATTTTTTGACATAGTAAGGTCAAGATGTTCGCTGTATTGATTGTAATGGCGCATTATTCGATTGACTGGACTGTATTTTGCATAATTTGTTCTAGCTTGTTTTTCTAAAAATAATTTCCTGGAACGTAGTTGACGGCTAGGTATATAAAAATTTAATTGCGATAATAATGGAGCTGATTGAATGCGTTGAGAAATAATGTCGCTGATAAAATAAAGCATTGCAAAGTCGCGGCGTTCTTTAAGTGTTTGTATATTGATGAGCATGCAGCGTGCTTCATATGATGGTAGAGGGAATGTTGTCCAGTTTAATTTACGAAGTGCATATAAAAGAAATTGTTTTTGAATAGATTCGATGCGTTCTTCGTGAATAATATTGTATGGATTCCATACTAGACTGCAATATTCCAAAATAGGTCTGACATATGTAGTGTATAATAATTTAATTGTGTATGGGTCCTGAAAGTTATGACTGAAGCGTTTAATAAAGCCCAGCATGCTATTAGCTTTATTGATTATGGTATTGTAGTGTTCAACAAAAGTGAGCTTGGAGTCTAAGATTACGCCTAAATCTCTTACAATTTTACATTTTTCTACAAGTTGATTTCCTAGATGTATGTTTGTGGATATAGTTTCATTTTTCCTACTGAAAGTTATTGAGTTACATTTTTTTACATTGAGTTGGAGTAGACTTTTGCAGCACCAAATGTGGAATAGATTGATTTCGTTCTGGAATATTACAGCGTCGTTGATATTTTTAATTTCCATGAAGAGTTTCATGTCGTCTGCATATATAAGCACTTTCAGATTTTTGAGTATGAAGGAAATGTCGTTTATATGTAAAATGAAAAGGAGAGGCCCTAAGTGAGAACCCTGAGGTACGCCAGAAGTTACATTAATTGGTTCGGACAGAATGTTTTGGAAGCGGACTACCTGTACACGATTCGTTAAGTATGATTTGAGCCATTCAAGAAGAGTATGTTCTATGCCATATTTTTGTAGTTTGTGTAGAAGTAAAGGTATGTCAATACGGTCGAAGGCTTTGCTAAAGTCAGTGTAAAGAGTTTCTACGTAGTTTCCGGCGTCCATTGCATTCAGAGTGAATGTCATAAATTCTAAGAGATTTGTTGTAGTTGAGCGGCCTTTAAAAAAGCCATGTTGTTTGTTTGTTATTACATTTTTAAGTTGATGAAAAAGTTTTTCGTTTACAATTTTTTCAAATAATTTTGGAATGCATGAGATAATGGCTATTCCACGGTAGTTCCGAATGTTAGATTTTGCACCAGATTTAAATATTGGTACAAGAAAAGAAGATTTCCATGCTTTAGGAAAAGTACATTTATTAAGTGATAAGTTAAAAAGTAGTTGTAGTGGTAGTGTAAGTTCTTCAGCAAGATTTTTTAAAAATATTGGTGGTATACTGTCAGGTCCAGGCCCTTTTGAGGCGTCTAAGTTTTTCAGTGCTGTCGAAATGTCATGTTCTGATAGATAGTTTACAGAGATGGAGTTGGAAAATGCTGGTATGAAAGAGAAGTATTCACGGTCACGGTCAGTTTCTGAATAAGATGTATATACTTCTTGGAAAAAATTTGCAAAGTGATTGCAGATTTCTGTACTATTTGTCCCTACATGTTCGTCGAGGTGCATTTGAGATGGAAAATTGTTGCTTTTTAGTTTAGTTTGTGTGTAGTTAAAAAAGTTCTTAGGGCAAGTCTTTATTTCGTTTTCAATTTTGCGGTTGTATTCTTCGTGTGCTGTGTTAATGGCTATTTTGAGCTGATTGCATAGATTTAAGTAATTTTGAAGATGAGCGTCACTTTTTTCTTGTTTGTAAGTTTTGTGTGCTTTTTGTTTCCTATTTTTCAAATGTTTTAATTGTGAATTGAACCATACAGGTAATTTGCTGTTATGATTTTTTCTTCTTCTTTTCATGGGCAAAGTTTCGGCTAATATTTTGTTTATAATGTGATAGAATTTGTTTACTTCGACGTCGACATTTCCTTCTGTACTCAGTATGTTCCGCCAATTTATTATACTTAGTCTACACTTGACTTCTTCAAAGTCAATTTTATTGTATTCCGGCACTTCCTCATATTCCAAGTCGTAGGGAAGGGATGCATTGTGTGTAAATAATGAATATTCAATTGCAGTGTGAAACGCTTCATTTTTCCATAATGGCAGGTTTGATGCGTTCACACAAAAGTCTTCTGTGCAATTTGTGAAAAGAAGGTCTAAATATGCATTTTGTTGATTTTTTACGGAGTTTACTTGATGCAGGCCAAAATTAGAAATTTTGTCGAAAAAGTAATGCAATGTTGCGTTTTCTCCTACGACTGGAAGTAAGATTGATTCATTTTCAATGTCAGAAATGAAGTCCGCATTACGTTGATTGAAGTCGCCAAAAATATGAAGCTTTACTGCAGGTTCCATATTCGAAATAATTGTGTCTAAAGATTGAAAGAATAATTCAAAAGCGAATTTGTTCGCATTTTCGGGTGGGAAGTAGACAGAGCAGTAAATATGTTCTTCTCCCAATATTGAGACTTTGGCCCATACATGCTCAAATTCTTTATATTTAGGAGTAATAATTTCTTCAGAAGTATAGCAAGAGTTTATGGCTATGAGGACTCCACCTCCAGATTTTTTCTGACAGAGAGATAAATTTCGGTCGTGCCGGAATACGTTAAAATTATTTCCAAAGACTTCTTCGCTTCTAACACTTTCATCCCAGCTGCTTTCAGTTCCAAGTATTACGTCGAAAGAGGAGGTTATTAAATTTTGATGAATTTCTTTCATTTTGGCTGGGCTTTTCATGCGGTTGAAATTTTGGCAATAGACCAAAATTTCAGTCACATTTTGTCTATGAAGCGAAGAAGTTTTTGAGAATTCTGGAATACTTACATTACTAATTTCTGTGTCTATTCCTTCGTCAAGGGGCGTCGTTATTTCCGAAAATTCGGCCTTGTAAAATTGTGTTCGGCTTCCCGGATTAGTTGGAGTCGGCGGATGCGTTCACTTGTCAAAAATTTCCCATAAGAGTCCAGGTCGGCCAGCGCTTCCTTAGGTTTCATTCCATATTCCTGATGCACTTCGATGAAGATTCGTAGGAGGTGGTCAGGTGTTGTTGGAAGACCTTCTGATGCTAATAGCATTTTTATACTAGTTGGTGTCATACCCTCGATGCATACTGTAGGTTGTTGATTTTTCATGTACGACAAATACAGACGGACGACGTGCATTATTTTCGGGTCACGAAGTCTTGCTTTCAAGAAGCATTCGTCGCCATTTGCAGATTGTGAAGTAAGACGTACAATGGGAGGACGCATTGGATCAATTTCGAATTGGCTGTCTGTATTCATGTTCTGTGATATTGCAGACGTATTTATATTCTGTGATATTGGAGATGTGGGTGGTGCAGCTTTGATGTCATTACTTCCTAAGACCGGAGTAGTGTTGTTTTGAATACTTCTTGTTCCTTTGTAAGGGTTGATTGTTTCACCTTTTTGAAAATTTATGAATTTTGAGGCAATATCTGCACCTGGATTCCCGGAGAATTGAACCCGTGCAGCTGCTAGTAAGTCTTTGTCCAAGGGTAAGGTATATTGTAATGACATATTATTGTTATTGTTGTGGCAGGTATTGTTACTATTAGTGTTCAAGTTACTGTTGTAGTGCACATTATTGTCGTTGTTGTTGTTGTTGTTGTTGTTGCTGTTGTTGTTGTTGCTGTTGTTGTTGTTGTCGTGTTTGCTGTTGTTGGTGTAGTTGTTGCTGTTGTTGTTGTTGTCGTGTTTGCTGTTGTTGGTGTAGTTGTTGTTTTTACTGCGTATACTGTAATTTGTATTATTTTGTTGTTTCCGCTTCCGATGTTTTCGTCTGAAGTTTGCCTTTTCTGCTTGTTTTTCCTGCAGCCGTCGAGTGCGCTGTTTCTTGTCATACTCACTCCAGTCTCGTTTCCAGATTTTTTTACCACCAATGAAGCGCCAGCCACTGTCGCATGTTTGAATTTCCTTCTCTTTGAGTTCTTCAGCTAGAGACTTAGGTTTGGTATTTTGGTCTTTGGTTCCTATACTGGAGATTGAAGTCGATATTGCTTTGACTTCAACTCTCAATTCTTCCAGAATAGTGTTAGGTATTATTGCAGGGACTTCAGATTTGGTAGGTCGTAAGAATTTTTCTTCGAGGCGAAGAAGCCGTTCACTCATTTCCTTGATATGCTGGTCATTTACTTTACTAAAATCGCTGACGTTTTTTATGGCACTGTGTAGCGAGGCCTCGAATGACTGCATGCGCTGACCTACTTTACCGCAAATGTTGTGGTCGTTTCTGCTGATACTGGACAATGACTGCTTCACGTCGATGAGCAAGCGCTCGACACTGTCGAATATTTCCAGGTAATGTGTTTTCATGTCTGCAGTGGTCCGGTGATACGTTTCCGTTTGATTTTTTGTATGCTTTAGAAGTTGCTCCTGTAGATGAAGTAGTTTTAGAGTTTCAGCTCCTGTTCTTATTAAATGTTGACAGTCGGCACACACTGGTACCATAAATGCCAGAATAAAGTTTTCTTGATGCCGCTGCACGCCGATGCAGGCTGAATGGTACGATTTTTCACAGAATTCGCATTTCCAAAGGAAGCGATCGTCAATATTAATACACGATTTTACACCGCACTTCATTATTCTAGATAAAATTTGTCCGAAAGGCTATATAAAAAAAAGGCCCGCGCGCGACGTAGACTACGCGTCAAAAAAATAAATAAATATAAATTACTTGCGGAGCGCTCGAAAACGCGAACCGCGCCCGATGACTGTTCGAGGCGAAAAAAAAAAAAAAAAAGAAAAGCGGGACGCCTGTTGTCGAATTTTTGTGAACTCAGCACGTTTGGGACACGATTTGCTAGTAGATGGATGGTCGCCATCACAGTTCACACATTTTACAGCGATGTCATCTAGTAGGCAATCGTTGGTATTGTGTGGTTCGGCACATTTCCTGCACCGACTTTTCATGTGGCAATTCCTCGCTCCATGGCCGTAGTTCAAACAGTTCGTGCACTGTGTGACATCCCGATGTACCGGTTTATACTTTTGCCATTCGATGATTATGTGAAATAACGATTTAATCGTTTTCAGTTGACTCATGATGATGGAACCCTTCTCCAGATGAAACAGGTACAGTTGATCTCTAAACTTTTTGTCCGTATTATGTCGTTTCATTTTGAACACCATCATAGGCTTCAGTCCAGCCTCCGACAATGCTTGCTTTAGTTCGGCTTTCATCATATCGGGTAGTCCTCGAAGTACAACCTTCATAGGTTTGTTGACGGCAATATCGTGTGTGAAGTATTCCGCTTTTGTCTGCTTCAGATAACATTCCACTCCTTTGTAGTGGTTCAAAGCCGGAACAGTTATTTTGTAGCCTTCAGTACATAGACGGATTGTTGCCTGTAGTCCTTTGCTGATCAGTGTGTTGAAATCCGAGCGTAGAGTTGGTGGGAAGCCCTTCAGGTAGAAAGACGGCATTTTTTCCTTCTTCTGCAGTTCCTCTTCGACATCAACTGGCAGATCAGCGTATTGGTTGTTACTCAGCAAACGGTCGTTTACCTGTACATCACTTGGCTTCAGGCGCTTAGCATCCTTTGGATCCTTCTCGGACCTATGGCTCGTTTTACCCATAGCTTGGGTAGGTAGAAAACTGCGAAAAGATAAAACAAAATCGAAATTAGTCGTAGTAGGTTATTCGTCTATCCACACCGAGTGTTAGATGACGAATGATGACGCTATTTCTCAGATCACATTTCATTTTATACCTGCTAGTGGTAGCGGTGGACGGACGTTCCCTTTGTTAGAATTCCTTTCCTATACGCAGAACGGGAAACAGTGAAACGATATAAAAGAGAGAGTTAGCAGAGCGGCAGCCAGTAATACTAAATTGGCTGTCGAGCTGTTAACAGCATCTTATGGAATTTTTACGCAGAAACACGCACACAGGAGGAACAGTTAAGGGCAAGGCAAAGTCCCGCTCAAACCGTGCTGGTCTGAAGTTCCCAGTTGGCGGCAGAATCCATCGTTTGCCTCGGAAGGGGAACTACGGCGAGCGTGTCGGTGCTGGTGCATCGATCTATCTGGCGGCAGTGATGGAGTACTTGGCTGCCGAAGTGTTGGAATTGGCCCGCTGCCAGTGACAACAAGAAAACGAAAATCATCCATCGCCATCTGCAGCTGGCCATCCGTAACGACATCCGCTGAAAACCCCGTCCTTTTCAGGACGACCACATCACTGTGATAAAGAAATATTTAGGATTGCTTTAAGTTTAGCCAGTTCTGATACGCCTGGAAAGTAGAATGCGCAAATCAAGTGGAAACATTTGTTCTAACAATTTTTGTTTTCGGCCGCATACTAAAGTAATTACGACAAAAATACATATTGATCGGTATACTCTGTTTCGCACAGCATATTTGTATGCTAGTATAAAGTGACGGTGTAAATTATTTTAACTCCCATCTTGATGAATCTTTTGGTGGAAATATTGTTATCTGAGATGGTTCTCGTGTGTATCTTGTTTCGGCAATGGGCCTTACTGGACTTTTTGGCTACCTTTCTACCGATTTTCGGTGTCATTGTGCTGACGTGTCTCGTGCATTCATATCGGGAAACAGTGAGACGACAGGTCCTCGACGTTGCTCTCGTGTGTCTTGTTTCGGGAAGAGTTGCTCAGCAAATGGTAGGAAATTTTTTTTTATCTGTTTATTGATCTTATTTTTGTGTATTACATCAACATTTTACAGTACAAGTGTTTTGACCCTTTGGTCTTTCATCTTTGTTGTTCATACGATTCGTTATTAATATTAGGTGTTTTAGTTACTCTTGTTTTACATACTAATGTTTAATCATAATATTTATTTTAATTATTTATAATATATCTACCTACTTATAACTATCCCTAACCTAATACGTACAAATTTTTAATTATTTGTATTTCAGAGATTGAGCACCTCTCTTCAAATTTCGTGCAGTATTGTTCGAATTTTTGTTCTAGTATATCCAGGGAGGCCATCTCATGTACTTCACTAGTCCTTGCCCAAGGGGGTAGATTTAGAATCATCTTTAAGATCTTACTTTGAATGCGCTGAAGCCTAAGTTTGTGTGTTCGTGCACAGCCCCGCCAAACAGGGACTGCGTATTCAATTGCGGGGTAGATGATTTGTTTATAGACAGCCATCTGATTCTTCAGGCAAAGTTTAGATGTTCTACAAATCAACGGATACAGAGACCTAATGAGTATGATATTTTTGAACGATTTTGTCAACATGTGACCTGAATATCAGATGTCTGTCAAAGGTGAGTCCTAGATAGATAACTTCATCGGACCATTGAATGACCTCATCACCGAATCGTATTCTGCATTCGTCTGATGGAACAAGTTTTGGAGATCTTGAATGTGGAAACAAGATGACCTGAGTTTTTGCTGCATTGATCACAATTTTCCAGCTTGTAAAATATTCAGTTAGAGCGTCCAGACCTGTCTGTAGTTTATTCTTCAGAGCATTAATGACACGACCTTTGAAAAGAATGGCAGTATCATCAGCAAATTGTGACAGAACACCACTACCCGGAAGAGGTGGGATGTCTGATGTAAAAATGTTGTATAGGATGGGACCTAGGATACTACCTTGGGGTACACCAGCAGAAATAGTAAATCTTTCTGAAAGTGCATTATTCAAAGAAACCTGGAATGCTCTATCTGCAAGATAATTTTTGATAATTTTAATAAGATACATGGGAAAATTACACCGATGCAGTTTGAACACCAGTCCATCGTGCCACACATTATCGAATGCCTTTTCAATATCCAATATTGCCATGGCAGTCGTTTTGGACACTGATTTGTTTTGCTGGATGACGTTGTTAACCCTTGTGAGTTGGTGGATGGTGGATCTTCCTTTCCGGAACCCAAACTGTTCTTCCAGTAATATATCCTGTTCATCTGCAAAAGCAAGAATTCGCCTTTGTATTAACTTTTCAAACAGCTTGGATAGGGCAGAGAGTAAGCTGATGGGCCGATAGCTCTTGGAAAAGGAAGGATCTTTCCCCGGTTTCAAAACTGGGATAACTTTAGCTAACTTCCACATTGAAGGGAAGTAACCAAGCTTCCAGCACCTGTTAAAAGATTTAGCTAAGAAGACAAATGAGCGAATACTCAAATATTTCAGCTCAATGTTGAATGTGTTGTCGAAACCGGGGCCTTCATATTTTTTCACAATAGCCATCAGCTCATTCGCAGTGACTCTACTTTCCTCAGGAACTAAGCTGTCTGATTGGTCAACCTCACTGACTCTATCTGCAACGGCTCTTTCATGTGGACTAACAATGTTGAGTCCTAAATTGTGAGAACACACAAACTGCTGGCCTAGCGCATTTGCCTTCTCTACTGGTGTGTTTAAAGGTATTCCTTCAGCTGCGTCCTGGGGTGGCAGCAAAGGAGGAATAGGCTTCGGTTTTTTAATAAGCACCTTCGTTAAGGACCAGAAGGGCTTTGAATGTGGGAGAATTTCTCGAAGCTTTTGCTGGAAGTTCCTGTTGCGAAGCTCAGATATCCTTTCCTGGATTATCCTAGTTAAGTTGTTATAAGAAGTCTTCCTATCTAGGATGCCAGTTCGTTGATACTGCCTCCGGTAGATATTTCGAAGTAGGATGAGTTTCTTGGTGACACTGTCGATTTGAAGAGAGGAACTCGGCATATGTTGTACTGGAACCGTCCTATCACGAGCGACTGTGATTGAATGCTGGAAGGAAGATAGGGCCGCATAGATTTCCATCGGGGAATCAAGTGGCAGATCGATATTAATATGTTGGTCGGCGATTTGTTGAAATTGGTCCCAATCGGTGCGATAATAGTTCCTCCGAGGTTGAATAGGCACTGTTTCTGGTGAAGATCCCAACGTCAATATTACTGGAAAGTGGTCAGAAGAGAGCTCGTTGAAGACAACCGGAGAGCTGTCTATGGCGATGTTGCTGATGAATATATCCAAAATGGAATGAACTCCCGATCTGGAAAGTCGCGTTGGTTGATCCGGAGCGAGGATGTTGTATTGTTCAGCTTCGGCAAGTACGAATCCGTTTCGATTCTGTCTTTTGTTTCCCCACAGCTCATGCCGTGCGTTCAGGTCCCCAGCAATGATGAATTTGTTCTGTCGTCGAGTGAGCATAGCCAGATCTCGCTTCAATGATGCACACGTGCCATCTCGAAGATTGGTTTGTTTGGGGTAGTACGTTGCAATGATGATGATGGGTCCCATCGTCGTTGTAATCTCAATTCCGATGGCTTCTATTAGTTGCAATTTAAAGGCTGATATAAGCCTATGCTGAATGGATCGTTTAATGGCAATGGCAACTCCCCTTCCTCTGGTAGTTGTCCTGTCGAGCCTGTGAATCCTGTAATTGGAAATAAAAATATAAATTTCAGGTTTAAGATGAGTTTCAGTTAAAATAGCAATATCGGCATTCTTCTCTTGAAGAAAGTCGGACAATTCAGCAGTTTTGCTCCTGAGTGAGCAAGCATTCCAATTTACTATAACCAACTCATTATATTGCATATTCGTTGATGAATTTGCCTAAGGCGTTGATTTGATCTAACCGCGTTCTGCAGTTTCGTAGTTTTGTTGTCATTGTTTCAAAAATGACGATCAGTTGTTCAGCAGAGAATAAGTCACCAGAGTCATCCTTTGCTTGTGGTTGATTATTGCCCCATCCAGGAGGGATTTTAGAAAAAGATTCTTTTTGTGATCCAGCGGCTGAATCTTTTGGATTGCTGCGAGGAAGTGGCGGCGAATTCGGAATATCATTCTTCGGTGGGAGCCGTGGGAAATTAACTTCATCCTTCTGTATAACACTCTTGCGCGTTGATTGTTTACGGGACGCCTGTTGTCGAATTTGTGTGAACTCAGCACGTTTGGGACACGATTTGCTAGTAGATGGATGGTCACCATCACAGTTCACACATTTTACAGCGATGTCATCTAGTAGGCAATCGTTGGTATTGTGTGGTTCGGCACATTTCCCGCACCCACTTTTCATGTGGCAATTCCTCGCTCCATGGCAGTAGTTCAAACAGTTCGTGCACTGTGTGACATCCCGATGTACCGGTTTATACTTTTGCCATTCGATGATTATGTGAAATAACGATTTAATCGTTTTCAGTTGACTCATGGTGATGGAGCCCTTCTCCAGATGAACCAAGTAGAGTTGATCTCGATACTTTTTGTCCGTATTATGTCGCTTCATTTTAAACACCATCAAAGGCTTTAGTCCAGCCTCCGACAGTGCCTGCTTTAGTTCGGCTTCCATCATATCGGATAATCCTCGAAGTACAACCTTCATAGGTTTGTCGGCGGCAATATCGTGTGTGAAGTATTTCGCTTTTGTCTGCTTCAGATAGCATTCCACTCATTTGTAGTGGTTCAAAGCCGGAACAGTTATTTTGTAGCCTTCAGTACATAAACGGATTGTTGCCTGTAGTCCTTTGCTGATCAGTGTGTTGAAATCCGAGCGTAGAGTTGGTGGGAAGCCCTTCAGGTAGAAAGGCGGCATTTTTTCCTTCTTCTGCAGTTCCTCTTCGACATCAACTGGCAGATCAGCGTATTGGTGGTTACTCAGCAAACGGTCGTTTACCTGTACATCACTTGGCTTCAGACGCTTAGCATCCTTTGGATCCTTCTCCGATCTATGGCGCGTTTTACCCATAGCTTGGGTAGGTAGACAACTGCGAATAAAAGATAAAACAAAATCGAAATTAGTCGTAGTAGGTTATTCGTCTATCCACATCGAGTGTTAGATGACGAATGATGGTAGGAAAAATGAACCATTTAACTTTTATATTATTGCTCTTGTATAGATGCAGACATCTCGCGTTCTGATTGGCTGGTGCTGTCATGGGTTAAATCAAACAGGTTTTTCAATAGTGTACTATTGAAAAACTTCAATATTGTTGTAATACACGTTCAAGTTGAAAATTTTCAATTCTATTTTTTTCCATAAATACGTTTATTTCTTAAGGCAGTTTACATAAGTTTTTCTTCGCCGTAGCATCACTAATTTTCGATTCTATTGGTAGTTAGATTATATAAATCCTTCTACAGATCGCTGAGCTATGAGCTTTCAAAATACGAGAAAGGCAAACGCGCCTTATGAATTATCTTCTTTGATACTCGTTTGTACCATAACATTTCAGAAAAGTTTAATTTTGAACTATTTGAGAATATGTCACACAACTGAAAGTTTTATCATAAAATTGTGATCATATTTCCGATGGCATGTAGCAAGAATTATGTTGATTCATTAGATATAACAGGAGATATTCACGATCAAAAACTTATCACTCTCTGAGGGTAGATTTTGAAAAGGCGCCTCATAGTAAAGTAAGTCGTATTCACGACAAAAATAAAATGAATATAAAAAGCCATTGCAACAGAGTTTGTTCTGATTTCGTGTTACTATACTTAATTCATCAATGTAACAGCTTCCTTTTTACTTTGTAATGTAAGAAAAATGCCAAGAACCAAGCGAGGGCAAACAGTAAACTATCTTTTTTGGCACAATTCTTTTGGTCGCATGATTGCAATTTGTTAACTCCAGAATGAGCATGAAGATGAGATAAGTCCGCTCTGTTCTGCTAGGTGATTTGAATTGTTTCAAATATTATTATTTCATTCCTCTCTACTCACAAATACTATTACTATACGAAAAAGTATTGTTTCACCAATACTTTTACATTTATTTTCCTTGGCTTCTGTCCACGGTCACCTTAACGATGGTAATCCAAATTCCTTCCTTTGCTCATTCACGTGCTTCCAGAAAGCTTTTGGGTTATACTTCATCCTATACTGTAACATCTTTAAATAAATGGCATGGCAGCGATTCACGGTTTTCTTGTATAAATTCTTTATCTGAATATAATTATTGCGCAAAACGTAACCTTCATACTTGGAGTATCGTGTCTAAGTAGCTCTTTTTGATGTTTTCAGGTGTTTCAATTCAGCAGTTAGCCACGGCGGGTGTTTGGAATGTCGGGCGGATCGTTTCGGAACAAAGTAATCAATCGCGTAGATCAGTACATTGGAGAAGGTCTATACAGCTGCGTTAACATCATCATTGTTGAGAATGTCAAGCCAATCGATACTCAATAGGAAGGAAGTCATGATATTATAGTCGGCATTGTTAAAATTATAGCTGATGATGCTGGAGGGGGCGCTGTCATGAGGTAAACGTTTAGTCTCGAATACGATGTGTAGCGGAGGATGATGTCGAACACATTTCACTAGAGGAGACGGTGCAACGCAAATGTTGGGTGCGATATCGGTTTTACTGGAGAAGCAAAGGTCGAGCATTCGGCCTTTCTCATTAACGATGTGGTTGCATTGCCGCAGTAAGTTGAGATTATAACCGTCGAGCAATGTAGTGATGCTAGCGTGAAATGCTGAAAATGTGGGATCGGCAAATAAAAATCCATCATAAGTGGCACACCAATTCAAACTAGGGAAGTTAAAGTCTCCAACAACCAGGGCATCGATGGGCAGCGCTTGATTGGATGCAATTTCATGCAATGACTCGATATGTGCCGTAATCAGCGGCACATCACGACATCGATCCGGAGGAATGTAAATAACGCAAATGAAAAGCGAGAAATCAGCCAGTTTAACACGAACCCACAACTGCTGACACAACGTCCCGTTGTGCTCTCAACCAGTTGAGCTTTTAAACGATCGTGAACCGCGATGAGCACTTGTGACCTGTTATTCTCTGGTCACAATGTAGTTCCTTTGGTCACTGAGTCCAGCTTGTATATATTTTTCAAATATTGTATATTTTTGTTTATTTCATTGTCAGTAAATGTCTGAGTAGAATTTAAACGTCAATCGCGTTCATACTCCGTGTTTACATGTTTGAGTCACGTTTAAGTTCTGCTCAATAGCAAAGGTTGGTGTCAAAAGTAGGGTTTTGTTCAATGATTTATTCTATTTATTTATTCTATTTATTTATTTATTTATTTATTTATTTATCTATATATTTATTTATTCATTTGCATTTATTTACTACATATTCATTATTAAATTATATATATTATATTCAAAAGCATTTATTTATTTATTTATATTCATCAATTTTTGTAAAAATCTTTGTTACTGTTCAATTCATATATCAAATCATATCACATATTAAATAATATTTAGAAAAAAAGGAAACAAGTATAGTAGGTACAAATATTAATCAAGACACCAACCAGAAAACGATAATACATTGTAACCAACACACTGTCATCGTCGTCATCCTCGTTATCATCGCAGCATAAAATGCGGGGTGGCATGCTTTGAAGGCGGCCGTGGGATTGGGATGGAAAATGGACAGCAAGCCGATAAAACCGCGGGAAAACCCTTGAGCGGGAACTAGTATTTTTCAGACCCGGAAGAGTGAAGATCGCAGCAGCGAGTCACAGGCAAGAAGTGACAGTGCGTTTCAAAAGCCATCCATAAAGTTGATCCAAAGGGATCTTAAATCGTTCAGAAGATCCACACGAACGTTAGTTTCTGTTCGGTGAGTCGAGTTGGGATCAGTGCGGTTGCCGTTTCCTAGATTCGTACGCCGCGAGTGCAATAGACGGTCAGTGTTGGCAAAACCAAAGACGCCAATTACGACGCCACTACCCACGTATTGGCAGGGTTTGGCGAGAAAGACCGATACAGTTAAAAATCCCACTCGACTTGGCGTTAGACACTCGTGATATTTTAAGTGCACGTGTACCACTCTCCGGGTTGTTTACCAAACGCAGGCCTCCGTTACAAATAGGCCGAGTTGCTGCATCGTCTGGATACCCTGGTCATCACATCACGGTCCCATCGCCCCGAAGTCAGCGCCGTCCCGCCCTTCATCGCCCGCCGAGATCACCAAAGTCGACCAACGATCATCACGGCCGCAACGGAGCGTCGAAGCTAAGACGTTCACCAAATAAACTTGCGCAAGTAGTAAAAGTATATTCTTTTGTGTTTATTTTATAAAATATAGTGTTTAAAGATTAAAATTGTGCGGTCTTTTTATATACGAGCTGTGTCGTTCATTTTGTTTTTTTTTGTGTAACTTGTTTCCGCCGCAAACGATTCGCTCAGTGACCACAGGTGGGAAGAAAAGTTCGCCCAATAAAATAGTGAAGTGAAGATTCTCCCGGTGACCAAGAAGATAAACGACCCTGAACTGGTGGTCCGGTGCTGAAAAGCAGCCACCAGTAGTGTGTATACAAAACCTTACGTAACACACTCCACCTCCTATCCTCCTATTATGAAATTTTCCGTACCGATCGCAGCTCCCATAACAGTTCGAAGAGTTATGGGAGCTGCGATCGGTACGGAAAATTTCATAATTTGACCCATATCCCAGAACGGATATCGTATTTTCGTTGAGCCACGTTTCCGAAAGAGCAATGATGTCGTAACAATCATCCGCGCATGCCAATCGGTAATCGTCAATGCATGTATTAACGCCATCTGCATTTTGGTAGTAAACATACAGATTGGAAGAACGACTGAAAACAGAAAGCGGATCAGTGCTGGAAGTGTTCAAACCAGGCTCATACTTGCCGTCAATTAGGTACTGGAGGATGACAACTGGAAATGCAAAGCGGGTCAACACTGGAAAGCGGCTCATCGTAACTATACTTGCCATGAAGTGATGTTCGGAAAATTCGCTCACCACACTCGCACACAGGACCGGGACGACTGGAGTATGTTGGCTGGAATAGCTCGACTGTGGCGAGGGGCTCGAGAACTTCCACAGTAGCAACTACATCGCGTCCCAGTAAACTCTCCTCATCGTACGATCACAAATCGTTTGTTATTCTAGGTGGTGTTCGCAACGACATCGACCGGGCACCATTTTTGCGGCTGTAGTATCATCGGAAGTTGGCAGTAGGACACTGATTGGCGGGCAACAGATGTTCTGGTTGCGATTGTCCTCAAATTCGCGAAAAAGTACACCTTGGGACCATGAATCTGGATCAAGCGTCGCGAAATTTAGGAAGTAGCCCGACTTTGAAAGAAGCGAAATTCAGGCTATTGAAATCGATCCCTTTTTATACCAACGGTACAACCCTAACCTCGTCTTTACAATTAAGACCGTCTCTAGTGCTCGGTTCTACCATTTCTTTGGTAATGCTAGGATGAAACCGGGACAAATAAATCCACACTAACGGAGATGATGAAACCGTTTGAATATTGCAGTTATCAACGTGTTTCTGCCCAGAAAGTAAAGAATTCACTATTTTTTACCTGGAGCTGTTAGTGGAATGTATTCAACAGTTTCACTTTTTCTGTACCATTTAATTCCACTATTTCACTGTCACGTTATTACACTTTCACAAAGTCACTATACTTTAATGAAGCATAACAAACGTTACAATACAGATACGCGTATTTCGGAATGTTACTTACATCCTTCTTCAGTGTATCGTGTATCAAACTTATAAAACCGATACACTGAAGAAGGATGTAAGTAACATTCCGAAATACGCGTATCTGTATTGTAACGTTTGTTATGCTTCATTAAAGTATAGTGACTTTGTGAAAGTGTAATAACGTGACAGTGAAATAGTGGAATTAAATGGTACAGAAAAAGTGAAACTGTTGAATACATTCCACTAACAGCTCCAGGTAAAAAATAGTGAATTCTTTACTTTCTGGGCAGAAACACGTTGATAACTGCAATATTGATATTAATATTCAACTAAGACAGCAATACTTATAAATCGAATTATAGAAAAAGCTGTTAAATGGAACGTGACGCTTTAGTGGATTCCTAGTCACACTAACATATCAGGGAACGAAATAGCCAGCCTCCTGCTATGACGTCATGTAACTGTGGCCAGCAACTTTCTGCAAAAACCAAAATAATGAAGAAGAATGGCTAATAAAAAGTTAAATATTACAAACTACTTGTTTATACAGTACCCTTTGCCGCACTTCTCCTCAAATTATCGATCGGAATATCATCACTACGATAAAGAAATTAAGATTTTACTTGATTTGAAATACTCGAATGTTTGTTTACCATACTCTGAGTGCTTTGATGGCCCACCAAATTCCCCAGATGTTGGCTACGGTTCTATAACATTTCCCCGAAAACCATTCTCCAGAACATAAAAAAACCGAAGCTTTTTCCTCAGAAATTGATTGCCCAGAAAGTACTAATCTCCAGAAATACAAACTCTTAGAAAGTTAGAAAATCCAGAAAAAAAATCTCAGAATGTACCAAAATCCAGAAAACGATACACTCGAAAGCATTAGTCGCTAAAATAGTATTATTGGTATAATATCGTTTGGCATGATGGTTATTTGGCATAATGATCATTTGGCATAACAGATCAACATGCTGCTTAATAGAATTTGTTCTAATTTACTGCGATTTTGAAAGGTCTAATGCAGCTACGCCTCATCGTTTTCAATGACCTGCTCAACTGAGGGATAGCCCCTAGCTTTGGGTAATCCGGGCAAACGCACGCAACTAGACAGATGTGATTTCTGCGGGGGCGGTCTCGACCTGAATCATCTATGACGAACAGAATATTGTGTAAGCATTAAATAAAATAATTATGTAAAATGGTAGTGTGCTATGTACTACCCTCTATCACTAGACCGAATTAACGACGAAAGGTTAGCTTGCTACTATAAACTATATGCAGAAACAAATACCTAATTTAAAGAAGCTATGTTTGAATTAAATAAATATAGCTAAATGATTTCATACCCGTTATATAATTTGATTATTTTTTATCAAACTCGTTATTTTCAGAACCCTCTTTTTCATACTAACAAAGCTTGAAATAAGCATAGTTGCCTTGGAAATTACAGTTAATGAGTATTCACGAAATTTTCGCGAAAATTCATTCTAGTCAGGCGCGTACCCAGAAGAAAATTTCGGGGAGTGTTTTCATAATATTGGGGAGACCGGGGCTAAATCGGACACTTTTTAGAAATTGAAAAAAACATATATTAAAACTGGGGTGGAATCATGTAAGGTGATAAGTGACTATCACCTCCTGGTGATAACGAGGTGATCACCAGAATGTTTGGAATCACCGAAGGTGATCACTTTTACTATCACCATCACCGGTGATTGAGCCAACTTCACTCCATTTATCACCTGTCAAGAAACGTCAATTTTTCAGGAGTAAAATATGAATGTGGCGTATATCGTTGATATTAGGAGGAGTAACATATGAAAGTGGCGTATACCCATATAATATTTTAAAATCTAAAGTTTTATTCCTTTAGGTTTCAATTTTTTTCATTAATTCGAGTCATGTTTATCAATGATGATTTGTATGGATCGAAGAGTAACGTTGAAAAAAATTACCTGCGCACAAACAAATAAAAAAAATCACTTGTTGGTTTAATTTAGCGCCGATTTTTATTTTTCAATGGAAATCAATGTCACAGTCAATTCTTTGGGATAAATTTGCTAGCTTTGAAATGACATGAATTGTTAGATCTTCTTGATGTTTCACAACGGATGGCATTTCTCTCGAATGAGAAAGATCCGTTAAATAATTTTGTGTATAGTTTTCATTCACTTCACGATTATGGCATTTCACAGAGCTTTCAAATGCTACCTCCATTTTGGAAATTTTACCCACCGGTACTACGAATATCCACTATGATTAGCAGCAACTAATTGTCCAAAAATATTGCCTTATTTAGTTCAACTCACAAGAAGAAAATTAAGAACGCAGTTTAATCTTTTTTACTCGTTCAGTTGAACGAGACTGATATGTCGCTTACTAAGTCACGGCCATCTAATTCTACTGAAAATGTTAGCATAGATTTTTTATGTTGTTACGTTATGTGCAACAGGAGATGTCTACATTCATAAACTTATCACTTTTCCAGAAAGCAATTTATCTTTGACTTTACGAATACCCCAATGATATTCCTTCAAATAATAATTATAACATAAATGAATTGATTTAATTGATAAATACTACCGTTCATTTTATGAATTCTTTAAACTATATAAACTAAGTTACTTTTCATTTTGGTATTTAATTCTGACACAATATCAGTACGAATTTTATTAAAAAAATTATCCTCTCCGACCAATATTGGTAGGTTATGTTTATATCAGTGGCTTGAAATTCACCTAACGGACAATAATTTATAAAGCCACTTCTCAAAAAATCAAATCACTACTGAAAGTGATAACTAAATTGCTATCACCTCCATTTTGACATGAAGGTGATTAAATCGTGGTGACTATCACCTTACGTAATGCCAACGTTTGATAGTGATGTTAGCCTCTCAGCAGTGGTGACAGAACTTGGTGATTATCACCTTACATGATTCCAAATTTTCAAAAGTGATAATCACTTGGTGATAATCACCTTACATGATTCCACCCCTGGGTTTTTATCGAAATCATTTCTACCGTGTCATCTCCAAGCGCGTTTACAAAGTCAATCTATGAATTGGAATATTAGCAGGTTCATAAGATATTTATGCTGTCCAGTTTAACGTGTCCGGTCTAACCCCTGTATCCCCTAAAAATTTCTTAAGTTTCGGAGGGGGGTTTAATCTCTCCCCCATGTATACGCGCCTGATTTAAGTAGATGCTTTTCTGGTAAAAGATCTGTTCCTATGTCGTTTCTGTATTATTTTCCATTATGGGGAAATAGTTTCTAGGTATTTGCTTCTTCTGGGATATGGTATTCTGGGGAATGGTACATTGTGTTGTATGTCTTTCTACTAATTGATACCTTCGTGACTATGGTTTTCTGGAGAATGGTATTCTGGGGAAAATACTTCGTTGTTTTCTTTTCTGGGAAATGGTTTTCGAGAGATTGTCGTACAATCGTTGGCTACGATAGCACTTGCTTGAGCGCCCTATCATTGCCACCGGGCTGGAAATAGCCGATAAGCTTGCCGAAGCAGCACTGAATGAGACTAGAACAATATCAAACTGCATGATGCTTTCGCGTGTTTTATTAAAAAACAGGCCCAAAGATAGCACCAATCTATGGTACCGAGAGTATGCATACGAGAAAGGTAAAACATTCTATCAGGTTCAGCAAACTGTGAATGAACAGGCATGGTATTTCATTAAAAATCTTCGTAATCGAAACGTAAGACTGCTGAATAGACTAATCACAGGGCACGATCGGTCAAAATTTTGGAAATTTAAAATGAAATAGGTGAAGATATGTGCGATATCTGTGATGCACTAGAAACGGAAAAACATATCGTTTTGCATTGCTTGAAATTTGTTGTGGCTCGTTCAAAATATTGGTTCGATGGCAGACTCAGAAGTTGACTTGTTCAATAGTAAAAACGTTGAGACATTACGCGATATATGTAAGTTTTTGAAAGAAATCGAAATAGATATGTAAATAATGTAACCATCTGCAAAATAGAAATGACCTCACTTAGAGGCTAGCTGCTGTAGGAGGGAACGAGAGAGCCTTACACTAACTGGGAAACGAATGTGCAATTCTCGAATAAAAAGCTACAGGGCTTTATAGTCACAACCACTCTGCCATTGCTCGATGATCATTAGAAAAGGTCCTAAATGTAAATGACAGATTCTCTTGGCTTACATACTATTTCACTTATAACGGCTTATTCCTGTATTTTCCAACAATTTCTGAACTACAGATCGAAAGTCGATGGGTTCAGTCGTTATTCTATGTAAAAGATTGGATAGAGGGATTACCGATAGGGCCGTAATAATCGAAAGAGAAAGTAAACAAAGAGAAACTCTCATTTGAACTTAGTACCTTTTCTGGTGTTTGTCTTCATGTGCTGTCCAATGACAGCAAAACAGGAATAAGAAGACGGCATATTCCTGTATTTTTCAGCAAATTCGTAAGTGCAGTCTGAAAGTTGATGGTTTCAGTCATTATTCTATGTAAAGTGTTAAAGAGAGGGATTGCCGATAGGGCCATCATAATCGAAAGAGAGAGAACAAAGAGAAACTGTTATTTGCACTTAGGACCTTTTCTAGTGTTTGTATTCCGTGTTCCAACTAATGAATACCCAATTAATAGTATGTTCACATCAGCGCTGATATGCGGATATAATTGATATACGATGATATCACTTGAAGACAAACACAAGAAAAGGTCCAAAGTGCAAATGACAGTTTCTCTTTGTTTTCTTTCTCTTTCGAGTATTACGGTCCAATAAGTAATTTTTCCATCTAACACTTTACATTTGAACTGCTTTAAGCACTGACGAGCCGAAGACGAAACGCGAAGAAATAGAAAAAAAACTTTACATAGGATAATAGCAACAACCATCCACTTTCGATATGAACTGTAGAATTAGTTGGAAATTACTGGAATTGGCCGTAACAATTGAAAGAGAAAGTAGACCCAGAAAACTGTCACTTGCACTTGTGACCTTTTCTAATGTTCATCGAGACTTAATATCCCATACAATTTGATGTCAACGCATATCATCATTTCTGCATGATATCCGTAAAATCATGAATATTATGTCGAATTGTCGAAAGTCGCGACTAGCAACCCAGATAATGGCGTTGAAAGCACTCATTTATGAATGTCACTTTGAGTGAAAATAAACAATCATTATAATTTTAATTTTATCAACGAATATTGGCGTTCGGAGACCGATAAAACTTCAATTATTGATTGAATTTTAAAAGAGAAAGGTAATGACCTTATTTCTAATGAGGATATTCAAAACGACAACTTAAACCATTATGTCCTAGCGTATGATATATCATACGCAAAACTTTCCATATTTTAATACATGTTTACTTAAGAAGTTTAGTAACTAACAGCTTTACTACAGCACTAGTTGATAGTTTACACTTCTGATTTCTTTGTAAATTAAAATTGTTTTCAAGTGTCAACGTTTTATTTGTATTATAACCTTTGCAAAGTTCACACAAATGACCAAGGAAAAGTAAGCAACATATTTGTGTGAATCTTATGTTCGAAACCATAGGTAATGGTTCCATCTCTTGACAAACCATTGCAAAAGATTCAAATTAACTATTTTAGAAGTGAAAATCCAAAAATATATGTAAAACAATAAAAAATTGTTGTTAACATTTGAACGTATGATATATCATACGGTGGAATAATACAGCAGTATTTTTTCATATATCGCATATCGTTAACCGATAAACTCGAGCATCAGAATTTTATTAGTTGAAGTCTGTCGAAAATCTCTTGCCATCAGTAAATGAAATCCATTTTGTTATATCTTCGAAGTGTGAAATATTTGAAAACATGACGGCAAAAAATAGTGCTAGGGATAGGGACCCTTTAAGATTTGACGAACACGTGAATATGGAGTAGAACGCTAACTTAGAAAAGTAAGTATGAATACCTAAAAACTTATTATTCATTGGAAACACTATCAAATGAGCTTACGATACTCCCAACAAATCCTTATAGTTTCCTTATATCACATTTTGGTGGGGAAAGGGTTTCAATCAGTTTTACAGACCTGTCCAAAATGTGTTTCCCTCCCCGTTAGTTTGTATCAGGCCGAATTAGCGCACGTGCGCCATATAAACGCCGCTTTCAATATGAGGAAATTTTATTATTACCCAACAGTTTTTATTATTTATTTAAGTTGGTTTTTTTACCTTTTGTCATAGTTTATATTCTGTTTTACCTTAATTCCAGTTGTTCTATTCAATTGTGTTTCGTAAGTGTCTTTTGTTGTCATTCTATTTTATTTCCATTCCGCACTTTAGCTATGTTATTTTATTTCCTTAAGGTAGCGCTTCGCCGTGGTCACGGGAGTTCGCTGCCTATCCCAGGGTTTCATGCACTTTACCCAAAATTGTGAGAAAACGGTAAAGAAAACGGAAATTCCAAGAACATACGATTCTAGATAATGATTTTTCTATCGATTCGTATATAAACTGTGCCTGATAAACGCTTTTATCGAAAGATTTCGTGCGAGTTTTAAAAATAAATGAGTTTTTCCTTATTCTTTCGCACGCACACAATGTCAACGCATGCATTGGGGTGTGAAAAATGCCACATGCGGTAGACGCTAACAACATTTCTTTTGTTTTCGTTGTCCGTTCTCTCTGTGTAAACGTTGAACAAAGATGAGTAGAAAATGTAAGTAAGTGTTACTACTTTGTAAAATAATTTCTATTCATGTTTCAGTAGAACCAGAAACCAGTAATGATTTTCATCGCTACTAGCTTTGAAGCTTTGTTGAAAACGTAGCACATCCCTACATATGCGAGTTGTTTATAGCGAGAAATGGAAAAAAGAAAACAAAAGGTTTAACAAAACTCGCACGAAATCTCGCGAAAGAAAAGCTTTCTAACTAATATTTTTCGCCAAATGCATAGTAAAATCATTTACCTACAATCGTATGTTTTTGATTTTTCGTGAATCGGGTTAGTATTGGAGAAATTTGCAATTTAGAGTGAAATTTCGGCGACAAAGCAAGAGGAAGCAGTGAGTTGTCTCGCTTCGACTTGACCACGGCGAAGCGCTACCTTAAATGTAAAAGTTAGTTGTATGCAGTGGTGTTTTTATTCTTACCCATGTTCCATTTTGTATCTAACATTTCGAGTGTTAATTAAATTATTTTCCAATTTTTCAGTTTCACATCTATCACATTTGTTTCTGCTTTTCTTGAATATTTTATTCTTTTTTCCGAGTTTCTTATTCATGCTCAGTCATTCATTTCCGAGAAAAGAAAAAAAAAGGATTAGTGTTTTTTAATGATATCTTTGTAAGGCCGGTCATGATGGTTTGACGGAAAAGAACTGAGTGAAACAACCTTGAAACGTCGATAAAACAAAGTGAACTGTAGAACTGTTTAATAGAGTATCTACTCAATAAAAACGCGTCTAGTTAAACTGGAGTACAAACTAATAATGAGTTTATTATCTCAGACCTCACTTCGTTTCTGACATGAGTTTCACTTTTCTCTCTCGCGAGTCAAACTCTCTCTTGAGAACTAGTATAACATAACAACTCCTCCATTCTTCAAGAATGAATCATAATTCAACATATCATATTCAAATACTTAATAACCTGAACAAGCATTTTCAAAATATTAGCTAATAATACAAAAAATCTATTTTTCTTTTCTTCTTCACTTCTCGCCCTGATCTTCTGATAGCTTTGAACTGTTGAGCGTTTGGTTTATTATCTAGTTGATCTTCGAACGGAGTATCTTCTCCAAAAATAAAAGAATCAGCTGCGAAACCGTAAAAGTCCTGTTCTTGGTCGGAAATTTCTTCTTCGGTTTCGACGTCATCCTCTCTGTTTCTCTTGCTGGAACCAATCCTACAGTTTCCTTCCTGCACCACAAATCTGCCATCGCATCCTCGACGATAATCAATTGGTACCTTTAGTTGTCGCCTGTGCGCTGTTATCATTCTGCCACCGAGCGAAATCTGAAAAATAGTAGTTGATATTCGTTTGAGAAAGGTTGCAGGTAACCATCGTCTTATGTCGCTTTTGTTCGCGTTTTTATAATAAATCAGGTCGCCGCATTTCAGACTAATGAAATGATCATTATAATTATCAATTGACGAATAAACACTGGGCGAGAGATCATCATCCGTTATTTTTAAATTATGCTTTAAATTGTGTTTGGGATTTATCAAATCCAATAGCGTTTTTGGTTTGAATGAAAGAAGCCTCTCTGAAGGGAAGATACCACCACCCTCTAAACAGGTATTTCTATAATTTAACAAAAAATATGAAACTTGTAAATCTATATCCAATTTTTTTATCTCCGGATCTATCAGAAATTTTTTGAAAACTTCTTTTACCAATCGGACCATACGTTCTGCCTGCCCATTACTTTCAGGGTGATAAGGCGGGCTTTTCATTACACGCACTCCTTGTTTGCTGAAAAAATTTATAAAATCCATTGAGTTGAACGGTGGTCCCCCATCTGTAACAAGCACATCCGGCAAACCAAATCTGGCGAAAATATTAAGAAAAATTTTAGTAACATTCCTGCAATCCGTACTGTGTTTCATATATTCTAGTTCTATCCATTTCGTATAGCTGTCAACGATTATCAGGAACGTTTTATGCTCTAAATGAAAAAAATCGGCATGCACTCTGCTGAAAGGCTTGTTGGTTGGATGCCATCGTGAATAAACTGTCGGTTTTGTAATAGGTGTCGTTTCGTTACATGTTGTACAGGATCTAACGTATTTTTCTACTTCTTTATTCATTCCGAACCAGTATACGGTTCGTCGGGCCAGTTGTTTTATTTTATTTATTCCAATATGGTTTCTATGAAGTAATTTCAAAATTCTTTGTTTCAGGCTATCGGGAATAATTACACGATCCTGAAATAAAACACATCCTTCCACCTCTTCAAATTCTTGATGATGTGAATAGATATCCCTGAACTTTCGATGCAGACGTTCTGGCCATCCAAATTTAAGGTACTCCATAATTTTAACCAGAAAGTCATCCCTCAAGGTTTCCTTGGAAATTTCTTTGTAATCTAACGGAAAATCTTCTGTAAAATTTGGGCTTTTCACGTATTCACGATCCAATGCTTTGGGTACCGGCTGTGCAAGAGGAAAACGTGAGCAAAAATCTGCGTTTGCCATTTTAGAAGAAGGTCGGTAAATAATCTCATAGTCATAAATAGAGAGTTCAATAACATAACGTTGCAATCTTGTCACAGACATTTGGTTTTTTCCTTCCTTTCCAAATATCCCTATCAAAGGTTTGTGGTCGGTGTGAATCACAAAATTCATTCCAAATAAAAATTTATGGAACTTTTTAACAGCGCATACCACCGCCAATGCCTCTAAATGTAAAATTGGATATTTTTTCTGTGCGTCATTTAAGCTGAAAGATGTGAAACAAACAGGGCGCTCTACTCCATCTACAACATGTGACATCACGCCTCCCAAACCATAACTGGAGGCATCTGTAGTAACAACAATTGGTTTCTTGGGATCAAAATATTCTAATAAACATGGTCGAAGGAGAAATCTTTTACAATCGTCAAAAGTTTGCTTACACTCTTCTGTCCAGATAAATCTAACGTTCTTCTTCAACAACTTGTAAAGGCATTGGACTCGAGATGAAAGATTGGGAATAAATTTGGAGTAATAGTTCAGTAGACCCAGAAATGCTTTGAGTTCCGAAACATTTCGCGGAGCTTTTGCTTCGCGAATAGTTTCAATCTTGTCTGGACAAGGTAATAAACCCTTCTCCGTCAAAATATGTCCCAAATATGGCAGTTCTCTTACAAAAAATTTGCATTTATTTAGATTTACTTTAATATTAGTTCTAGCTAGTCTTTCTAGAACTAAATAAAGCTTTTTTTGACATTCCTCATAATTTTTTCCCGAAATCAAAACGTCGTCGAGATAGCAAACTACGTTTTCCAAGCCGCAAAGTATTTGGTCCATCACCTTCTGAAAAATTGACGCGCTAGATGTTGCTCCCTGAGGTAAACGATTGTAAACATATAAACCTTTAATGGTATTTATAACGACAAATTTTCTGGACGCGTGTGATAACAAGAGTTGTGTGTAGGCCCCCGTTAAGTCGAGCGAACAAAAAACTTTAGACCCAGATAGAGAGGCAAAAATATCTTGAGCGACCGGCAATGGGTAGGTATTAGGAACTATCATTTTATTGATAGAAACCTTGCAATCGATAACTAAACGAATATTTTGATCTTTTTTTAACACAATTACCACCGGAGACGCCCATTCGCTTGTATCTACGGGTGTAATTATCCCCTCTCTCTCTCTAGTGAATCTAAATGTTTAATAACTTGATCTCTCAATCTCAGCGGTACTCCATAAGCTTTTTTAAAAACCGGTTTAGCTTCCTTCAAAACAAGGTCTCCTTCATACCCAACTATTGGAGTTGACAAATCACCATCAAAAACTGTTGAAAACTTACTTTTCAACTCCTCGATACCATCCTGCACACCAAGTTTGTGAATATGCTCATTCTGGACACCATGCTTTGAAAAAATATTTCGCCATCCTTCATAGAAACAATCAAGCCAAGTACGACCTAGCAGTGGTACAAAATTTTTGTTACACCGAAGAACTATTAAATAGAGCTGCTGTTTTTTTCCTTTCAATTGTACCGATACGCTTAATCTCCCAAGAACCTTCAACCTATTGCCATCAATCACAGCTAATTTCTTGTTGCAAGGTAAAAGCTTGATCCATGAAAATGTCTTGGTTGGCGGTTCAATGCATAGGACGCTGGTCTTACAAGCCAGTTGTCGTATGTTCGAGCCCCGACCTGGAAGGATTCTTAGTGTCAGTAGGATCCATAGTACTAGCCATGCAATGATTCTGTTACTCTAAGAATCGGCTGCGAAGTCTGTTGAAACAGAAAGGTCAAATTCCACAAAAGGAATGTAATGCCCAAGACTTTGACTTTGATGAAAATGTCTTTAAATATAGTTCTTCAGAAATAACAGTCTCTGCCGACCCGCAATCAATTTCCCTTTTCAAACTCTTTCTCTCTATTAACACCTCAACATAACAAGGTTCGTTTATTAGATTTATCGAGGAAATCATCATGCAATACATATCCTCATCATCATCATCATCTTCTTCTTTGGTATGTTCCGGTCTTTTGAAATTTTCAAGTGAACTACCAGTTTTCTTTGGAGGGCTCAAAAACTTGACCTCTTCCTGATATTTGCCTTTGTAGTGTAATTTGTAACAAAACTTTCGTGTATGTCCTCTTCTTTTGCAGAAGGAACACAAATAAGACGGTTTGTCTGAGTTGTATCTATGATTGTCGTATCCGTGCTTTTTATTTCTAGGCGAAAAGGATACACTTCGATTATGACTTCTACTTCTATCCCTATATCTTTGTTTTGAACGAGATCGAATATCTTTCCTGCCCAAACGAGCAACTATTGATATGTTATGATCTTCGTCTTCTTTTAAGACACTCGTTCTATTATTAGAAATCTCATGATTTAAAATTAGTTTCTCTGCTCTGGTAGCAGTAAGATCATCTTCGTCACATAACCGCTTTTGGATATCTCGGTTATAAACACCTATTACTAAAAGATCACGAATCGCTCTATCCTTAAATGTACCGAAACCACATTGCTCGGCTAAAACTTTTACTGCGATTACAAAATCTTCAGATTTTTCATACTTTCCTTGTCGCCTGCTCCAAAATTTGTAACTATGAATCACTTCAGAGTCGCATTTATCGAATCTTTTCTTCAATGATTCCGTTATTTGCTGGTAAGTCAAATTTTTAATATCATGACCAGGAAAAAGCTTTTTGATCTCAGAAAAAACCGTAACACCACAAACGGCTAAGAAGGAAGTCTTATATTGCTGCTCAGGCACATTGTTGTTGATAAAAACGTATTCAAGTTGTTCAATGTATTGAGCAAAAGGTATTGAATTCGGTAGGTAAGGTTCTACGGTCGTTGACACCGACATTCTTTTTAAAATATGTAAACAGAAAATCACCAAATAAATAAATTGTCAGATAGTGTAAAATAATATTGTATGGTAAATAAAAATACAATTAAAACAAAACGAAAGCTTTTGGTATAAAAAAATCACATACCTTGATCAGTTCTATACTTCACCGAAATTGAAATTTGCCCCAGCACTCCAAGCAAATTATACTCGTAGATCAAATCCGTCGACAGAAAAATTGAATTATGTGGAATAAAATCACTCGTCAGTTTTTATTTCCATCCGCAGAAGTTTATGCCTTCGTCACAAAAAACTCAGCTACAATCAGGAAACAAATGCTTGTTTTCGTTGCTCAGATCCCAGCAATATATGTAAATGACTGCTTTTTTATGTATATAATATGCGATGAAACTGCTATGCTTCAATGTTTACTTTCATTTGCTGAGCACTCCGGAGACGTCATGCAACGTGAGTGATGAGTAACTCACTCTCCTACTGATTCTCCATAGAGAACTATTACACTGAGACGAAAAGGTAAAACAAAATGGCGTAAGAATCAAGCTTACTGAACTAGAATAATGAACAATGTGATTTCCTTTTATAAGAAATAAAAACTGAAAACGAAATAAAAAAAAAACCTCCCAAGTATAAAATTTTACTCACTTTTAAAACCATCAAATATTACACAATGAGAACTCAAGAAATCAAAGCTATAATATGCAGGAAACGCTTTTATCACGCACACCTTTTTTTATTGAAAAGAACAAAGGCTTTGTTTCAGAACGTATAGCGTACTTACAAAATCTGCAATCTCTTCCCAGGATAAACTTACGCTGGTGTAAAACGGTTTTTTTTGTCAAATAATTCCGGAAAATTAGTCCAACGAAACCTGATTAATCCTCGTCGCCAGTTGAAACAACCTTGAAACGTCTATAAAACAAAGTGAACTGTAGAACTGTTTAATAGAGTATCTACTCAATAAAAACGCGTCTAGTTAAACTGGAGTACAAACTAATAATGAGTTTATTATCTCAGACCTCACTTCGTTTCTGACATGAGTTTCACTTTTCTCTCTCGCGAGTCAAACTCTCTCTTGAGAACTAGTATAACATAACACTGAGGACATGCGTTTTTATTTAAATTATATTGACACTTGGGTCCCATAAGTATTACTACAGCATGTCCACATTTCGTTATCTTCGGTTGATCCTTGTCAGTGTTACCATCCGCTCAGGCACTTTTGGGCATCTGATGTACACTGACTCACAATCGAAATGCATCACTACCAATTTGATACAACGCACCCAAAGGCACGGTAAAATGTATATTGTACATACACACAGGCACACACACATACACACATGCATACATACCTACATGTATTCCACACGCAAGTATTACAACATTGAGTTACTATTTCTACTCTAATAGATCCTTATTAAAAACTAGTGTGCCAATAGTCATCTCATTAGTAGAGTCACCATGTTATTTTAGCGATCACTCGACTTTCAATAAAAGAATTGTGATAAATCGAATACAGTCTTTGCCTCGTCTCTAAGAAGCAATAACGCATAGCAGTAGTTCGGAAATGTTTCAATACTGTTGTTTTAGCGAAGCAAAATGCTCCAAATTTCATGTCACTTCTGAAGTTAATCTATCAAACAGAGATAAAAGATCTCACTATAACTAATGCTTCTCGTATATGAAATGACTAATGGATTTGAGATGAATGGGGGTACCGTTACCCAATTTCTATCTCTTCTAATGGTCGATCGTTAGTCCTGAGCTGAAGCGGTGGCCTTTATTACCATTCTTGCATGCACTTACTCTTACATTTCATTCACACATCATCTCACCCATCAGGTCCCAAACGATACATCCTCACAATACAAACTGGATGAACATCGTCTGACAACTATCAGTGGTTTGCTCATTGGTTAAGTCATTATTATTTCGTTCTAATTTACAATATTCTACCTCATTCCACAGTAATCCATTGTACACAAACCACCAATAAACGTCAAATATGGACTCGATTTACCTTTCATTTGTTGTCATCGCGTTAAGCCCAATTGGGATACGTTCACTTCTCTTAATTTCCACTTCACACTGGTAATAAGGGGCGGTAGTATGAAACTAAAACTAAAAAAAAGAGCTCAGTTAAGCCCTACCGGCCTCTCCTTCAAACTAGATAATGTTCGTTCCATATCTTATTCATTTAATTCAATTATGAAGCTAAAAGCTGTAAAGCATATTTTTTTCAAATTGTAAAGCTAATTGATTGTATGTGGGGGAGGGAGGGCACTTACGATACGATACAAATCGTACAAATATCTCAAATATCAAGTCATTCACCACTTTGGGCCAGAAATACCTTCTGACCCTGTGTGCGGGATTGGGAATCGAACCCAGGTAGGCTGAATGAGAGGCATTGGGAATCGAACACAGGTAGGCTGAATCAGAGGCATGTTTATTTCAGCTAACAGTACAATATATACAAATAATATTACCAGTGCGGGTTTACATCTCATCCAAGTCAGTCGATAAAACAAAACCGCTTACGTTGGGTACAGAAGAAACCAAGTACAGTATTGTGTAGTGAATAATAGACCTCGAAAATGAGTGAACCAAACGAACAAAAGTTACCGCCGGTACGAAAAAATACAATTATTGTTGACTTCAGACAGAGCAAAATTCGACCTTCGATACGAGAACTTGAAGGTTTGCTTTAGGAGCAAATGCATCTTGACATTAAACGTGTGCATTTACTTCAATGCAATAAGACCAATAATGTTGTTTATATCCAGTTCTATAAAGAGTTGGATGCAATTCAATTCGCTAAAGACAATAATAATGTGCACTATGTGGAGCATGCAAATATCACGTACAACATTCCAGTATATATGGAAGATAGTGCTATAGAAGTGCGTGTGCATGATCTTCCCTCAAGCGTCATCGATCCTTATATTCGCCATACCATGTCTCAATACGGAGAGATTCTGTCTATCGAAAAAGAAAAGTGGAAGAATTTTTTCCCCGGTATTCTAAATGGCGTACGTTTGTTACGCATGCGCTTGAGGAGGCCTATACCTTCTTATGTGACATTCGGTCAGTATACAAGAATACCGTACAAATCACTTGTTACCTAAGACAATCAGATGGCCACATGTCAATATTGCCAAAAAGCTGTTCACTGCGGTAAGCCATGTGATAAACCGAACAAGGAGACATCTATAACAAAGGACAACGGTGCTTCCTTAACATCAACCCCAAGCAACCCCAGTACACCTGTGACAGTTACCAACAACAGGGAAGTATCCCCTTCAACGAAACCATCCAACGTAACCCCTATAGAACAAAGTACACCAGCTGCAGTTAACAGCTTACCATCCAACCAACCAGCAACTGCAAACAATGTACAAGGCGCATCTACAGCAACTAGCAACGAAACCAACAATACCACGGCAATCGATGACGAGACGAACCACGAACAAACTGCCCCTCAATCCTCGCAGGAGGAAAATGGAAGCTCCTCTCCGCCCAGAAAAAGGGTGACAACGAGATCCAATACAAAAATAAATTTATCTAAAAACTCAGCTAAATCGGCCACGTAAAGCTTGTAAGCAAATAGGCCAGAATAAAATATCTTTTAAATAAAAAAAATAATATTACCAATAAAAATCTGCTTAAACCCGAATATATTTTGAACGAAATGCGCTGAATATTTCCATTTATATTGTGCCTCCATCTCCGTACTTCCACCGGTACTATTAAAAAGACATTCGGCTGTACCATTTTACTTTTATTAATACATACCGGTTTGCTAACCCGTTTCCATTTTTACCAATGGGAAGATCTTCTAAAACTGGCGACCGGAAATATATGTAAAAAATTGATAATAAAAATGATATATGGACACACACAGCAATTGTAGCGAATAATTTCATTGTTATTCAAATCTTATTCCACTTATTGAGCAATTTGACGTATCTGTTACGCACAGCCAGAGATGCCAGATATTTTCATAGGAAATCTGTATTTCTCAGTATAAATGGTATAAATGAAGACGAACATTAGAAAAGGTCCCAAGTGCAACTGACAGTTTCTCTGTGTTTACTTTCTCTTTCGAGTATTACGGTCCAATCAGCAATCTTTCCATCTAACATTTCACACAGGAAGACAGCACAAACCAACAACTTTCTATAGGCACTATATAATTTGTTCTAAATTACTGGAATTTGCCGTGATAATTGAAAGAGAATGTAAACCAAGAGAAATTGTCAGTTGCACTTGGGACCTTTTCTAATGTTCGTCGAGAAATATCTGTATTTATCTGTATTCACTAATCATATCGACAGTCCCACGACAAAAGGGCCTATCTGCAAATGACAGTTTCTCTTTGTTTACTTTTTCTGTCACGATTTATCGCACTGATTTTATATTTGACGCCTTACTTTTCGCAAAACTTTCAAGGTAAAACCACAAGCTTAACAATTGAATTGTAATTCCATACAATTATCTAGTTTGAAAATGTTGACTTCATAAGTTGACATGGAATTCCAACGTCCAATATGCAACGTCGTCACATCTTTTGGGTAAACAGATTAATCAGTTGGAATAAGAACGACACACAGCGATTAAGTTCAGTAAAAATAACGAAGTTTTATTTCACGTGTTGGTATATATACTTGTAAGGTTAGGGTTTTATTATAATGAATGAGAAAAGGGATGAAAGGTGACAGGAATGTTGAAGTGGTATCTGCCTTACTGGTCGAAGAGGAAGTAGTAGGAAATTGATTTCCAACACCTTGACTTCCTTTAATGTAAATTATAATGTAAATGTATTTCAGTGTTCATTACTTGGTTCATCATCAAATGTTTTCACAAAGTATGTCCATTTTAATTTGTGTCTCCTGTCACGACGCCATCTTGTTGAGATCTAAATCGGAACTTCAAAATCAGCTAATTGCAACGTACATAAACAATCAGTTATACAATCGTTCTATGATTTACTTCGTTAATTGCATGAAAATTAGAGATTTTTGGATCGATTTTCTCACAATAACTTGTCGGTTTACCTAAAATGCATCAGATAGTGTTTTGGGACATCAAGTGGAGGTAATTTTCACAATTTGAGAAACTAGCAACACTGAAGGGTAAGAACAACACGCTAAAAATAACATAACCATTTTTGACTAATTTTTAATCATTTGTATGAAAAAATAGATTAGTGATAAAATGGTTATATTTAAGGCAAAATTGAAGGTTTATTTTTAATCATTTTTCGAGATGCGTGTAGCGGCTGTAGATGAATTAAAACAAGCCTTGAGTGTGTGGAAAAAAAAACAAAAAGTGAAAAAACGGCTCCATGTTCAGCTGCGAAAAACCAAAAATAATTGTTTTTATATTGTTCTGGAGTAAATTATATTCGGAAGTTTATCCCAATTTATGTATATTACTCACTCGTTTTCTTGTTAGTATAAAACCGACTGTAAATGGAAGAACTAAGGGAAAAACTGGACCAGGAAAGTCTGTCTATATTGGAAGGTAATGGTCACATTTTATATAAATTTACAACTTAAAAACAAATACAAATCAACGTAAGGTTTGCGATGTCATATTCCGGATTGTAATGAGTTCATACCGGGACACGTAGATGAACTTAAACATCATTTTATTCGAATCCATAAACTCAAAACTTCAGTTTCAAATGAATTACCATTCCGATGTTCAGTGGTCAAACAAACACGTATTTTAAAGACATTTGCTGAAATTTCATCCAATGAACAAAGAATTAGCGATTGAAACAAATGAGTCTCCACAAGTTAATACAAATATCGATGCCATAGAAGGATGTTCCAACAATATAAACAATGTTGAAGCTACTATTACGAATGCCGGATTTTTTATGAACCCTGTTACCGACGACACGACCAGACACTCCGAAGAAAAATCGGAATAAAAAGTGTTCGTGAGCGATTTACCACCAGTTACCATAAATATAGCAACCCCCCGAAAATGACAAAAACTAACTATTCGAGCAACACTGTTTAAGTTGCTATGGACTAGTTACCAAGGAGCACCAGAATAAATAAACAAACAGTTTGAAATAGTTATGGAAAATTCCACATTTAATTATTTAAAACCTTTTACAAAAAATTGCTGATGACGTGTCTGGATCGATAGCTTCCGTTCGAAAAGTTGTTTCTACACTAGAACAAGCAACGACACAAATCCGCGATGTCGTTTGTCAGAAGTTTGATGATGCAATCAAAAAAGATAATTTGGCATCGGTAGAACGATTCTTCAAAATTTTTCCTTTACTTGGAATGCACGATCAGGGAACACATAACAATAATTCATTCGAGGGCTGAATTATAATCATAAAACTTATAAAATTGGTCAAACGCCGATTCTTGGTGAGTGGTTTATCTTCATATAAATGGATTTCTAAACGTTTTGTGTTTTTTAGTTTGATCTCGAAAAAAGTTCCCTGGAACCAAATACTTTAAATGAGTTGACTGAAAAGTCCCGATTGAATGCGCAAATGCAGGAAATTCTTTGGATCTATTTACTTTTTGAGCGTTATTTCATGGAAGAAAGCATTGAAACGGGGCAGCTATGCTCCAGCATGTTGGATGATGTATTTTTCATTATTCGGAAGTGCATTCGACGATCGAATGGAACGCAATCTAGTTGCTTGGAACAAGACTTCATAAATGCTTTGAAATCACCTCTGAAATCTGGTTACCGGTTACATAGATCTAGCCCAATCGGCACTTCAAAGTTCAATCCAGCAAGAGCAATTACAAACTAGTGACGTTGAACAGGCACGTTAAAAATTTTTGACAACCTTAAACAATGCTGATATGTCCACCAAGTTTATAGAAACACTGTGGTCGCCAGGAGTTATCAAAAAGTACATTCAATCGGCTTGGTGGACTAGTTTTAAACCAGGAAGCTCGAGAAAAACATTAAACGAGGAATGTAATTCTGGGACCGTTATGAAAGTGATAAATGCTTAGTTAGATGAATATATTCCCTCTGAAGATAACACACGAGAAGTTTTTTATTGCCTTAAACAACCGAAATCAAATTTTTGGTAGTGAATAATTTACGTTGCCGGTACGGTACGCCACTACGAATTAAATATTCGTTATGAGACAAATACTCCAGAAGTGTCGAGAATACAACGCGCCATTGACTTCAAAGCGGCGTACGACACAATCGCTATGGCAGATTATGCACGAATGCGGATTTCCGTATAATTTGACGTGATTGGTCGAAGCTACGATGGATAGAGTAATGTGCTACATCCAAGTATCTGGGACGCTCTCGAGTCGTTTCAAGTCTCAGAGAGGGCTACGGCAAGGTTTTGGATTCTTTTGTCTCTAGTTCAATATTGCTTCGAAGAGCGCAGATCAACACGATCTTCCCAAAGTACGTACAGCTCTTTGGCTTCGCTGACGATGTTGATATTGTGACACGTAACTTTGAGAAGATTATGGAAACAGACATCGAGGTGATAGCTGAAGCTAGAGGTATCTGACTGGCTATAAAAAGATACAAATTAATACAAATAATGTCAAGTCGGTGTTGAACAGTCGTTCGCACCGCACGCGTATAGCTCTTGGCTCCTGGAATTTTTTTTTTCTGGCTACCTAGAGTTTCATTGATTCAAGGCTTCAGTCTTTTTCAAGGCTACCTGAATCTAAGTGACTAAGTGATACAAAGAGTGACTAAGTGATACAAAGAGTGATATTAGAGTGACTAAGTGATACAAAGAGTGATATTAGAGTGACTAAGAAATTAATCAGCCTTTTTTAAGGCTAGCTAGGAGTCTAATCGAAGACTAATTTAGCCTAGTTAATTTAATTTAAAATTTCAAAAATGCCTGCGTCCAACCGGAAAGGCAACAAGCCTAAGGCTAAAAATAATTCAATACGGAATAAATCACAATCCGTTATTCAACATTTATCTAATAACATTCACGATCTTATAGAATCTGAATGTAAAAATAAAAGACAACGGACGGATTTCCCTTCCGTTGATCCTATGCCGTCTAACAATATTTACGAGATTCTTCCTGAATCCGATTGTAGCGACATAGAAGAAAGTTCTTCAAAAATTCCCAAAATGGACGCTTGTCGTTCTGGGAAGAAACATCAATCTATGCCACCAGTGACGGTGATGATTTCCGACTTCAAAGCATTCCGTACTGAGCTTTCTACTTTTCTCCCGGAAGTAAAAGTCTCATTTCAAATCGGACGAAGAGGAGAATGTCGAGTCTTGGTGGATGGATTGGAAGATTACGAACGTCTTATTCGATATTTGTCCGAGAAACTTCATAAATTTTATTCATATGATATAAAATCAGACAGACCCTTCAAGGCTGTCTTGAAAGGATTATCAAATGATCAAAGTATTGATGAAATTAAAAATGAACTAAAAGAACTGCTTGGTTTTGCCCCTTCCCAAGTAATACTTATGAAAAAAAGAGCGAATGGTACTTCTAAACCACGCTCTGGAATTTCCCATGAACTTTACCTAATACACTTCAATCGAAGTGATGTAAACAATTTGAAAATTTTAGAAAAAGTACGTTTCATTTCCCACATTAAAATTCATTGGGAACATTATAAACGGCATAATCGTATTGCAAACTTAACGCAATGTCGTCGTTGCCAAGGCTTCGGTCATGGAACCAAAAATTGTCATATGGATATACGGTGTTTGAATTGTGGTAAATCGCATTCGAAAGACGTTTGTCCAATGAATGAAACCACTGATGAATTTTCATGTTCAAATTGCAATGGAAATCATAAATCCAATTTTTTTAAATGTCCGGTCAGGGAAAAAATTTTAAACGCTCGTTCGCTTCGACAACAAGTCAAATCAACGACCTTAAATTTACAGAACATACCTGAAAATCAGAAAACCGTTACAGGTGCCACGCCTAATTCTTTTAAGGCACTGATTTCTTCTAAACAAAAAACAGGTACGCCTGCCAATTCGTCTTCTAACTAAAACAATTTATTGACAGGTAGATCGACCTCATCATCATCTTCTTCTAATGTCAGTTATGCTGGTATATTAGGTAGAAATCTATCACCTATTTCTTCTAATGTAAATAATCAAAACACAGGACCGCCTTGCAGTTCTTCTTCTAACGAAAACAATTTATTAATAGGTAGACCGGCCAAATCATCTTCTTCTAATGGCAGTCTACCTACAAATATTCCTTCAATACCATTCGCTTCTTTAAATGAAGTCGATTTAGGCGATATAACTGAAAATAAAATGATCTACCTACAAGATCAACTTTTTCAAATGATCATCCAAATGAATTCGACTTCATCACTTTTTGAAGCATTTCAAATCGGATGGAAATTTGCAAATAATATTATAATGAATTTAAAATTTAACAGTGATGTTAAATAATTATTTGAATATTTTAAATTGGAATGCTCGATCTTTGAAATCGAGTGAAGATGAATTTTATAATTTTCTCAAGGTTCACAAAATTCATATTGCCATTGTGACAGAAACTTTTCTTAAACCAAATGTAAAATTGAAAAGTAATCCACATTATGTGGTTCATCGATTTGACAGGTTTACTGGAATGGGTGGTGGAGTTGCCATTTTTGTCCAACGGCAAATTAAACATCGAATTTTACCTTCTTTCAATACTAAAGTTATTGAAAGCTTGGGAATCGAAGTTGAAACCATTCATGGAATTTATTTCATCGCTGGAGCATATTTGCCATTCCAATGCACCGGCGAACAATTAAATTTCTTTAAAGGCGATTTGCAAAAACTTACAAGATATCGATCGAAATTTTTCGTAATAGGGGACTTAAATGCTAAGCATGTCCAGTGGAATTGTAGGCAAAATAACAGTAATGGTAAAATACTTCATAATCAACTCTCAGATGGTTACTTCACAGTTCTTCATCCCAGTAATCCTACTTGTTTCTCTTCCGTGAAAAACCCGTCTACAATTGATCTGGTTCTAACAGATCAAAGTCACATTTGTAGTGAACCGATTACTCATGCTGACTTTGACTCAGATCATCTTCCTGTAACATTCAGACTTTCCAACGAAGCCATAATTAATCCAATTAGTTATATTTTCAACTATCATAGAGCTAATTGGTTGGATTACAGATCTCACATTGAAAATCATGTGGATGATGAAACTATTTTAGAAAATTCTGCGGACATCGACACAGCAATTGATAATTTGAATCATTATATTATCGAAGCTAGAAATCTTTCAGTTCCCAAAGCTCAAACTAAATTAAATTCTCCTATCATCGATGACAATCTTCAACTGCTCATTCGGTTGAAGAATGTTCGTCGACGACAATATCAACGTTCTCGTGATCCTGCTATGAAAAACATAGTTAAGGATTTACAAAAAGAAATTAAACATAGATTTACTCTTTTGCGAAATGAAAATTTCGCTAAAGAAGTTGAACAAATTAAACCATATTCTAAACCTTTCTGGAAACTTTCTAAGGTTCTTAAGAAACCTCAGAAACCAATTCCTGCTCTCAAGGAAGGAAATCAAATACTTCTTACAAATGGTGAAAAAGCTCAAAAGCTAGCTCAGCAGTTCGAGAGTGTCCACAATTTTAATTTAAACGTTGTGAGTCCTATTGAAAATAAAGTCTCACTGAAGTATGATCATATTTCAACCCAAGTGTTATCACACGATGACTTTATTGAGACGAATTTTGATGAAATTAAATCAATTATTAGGAAACTCAAAAACATGAAGGCTCCTGTTAATGATGGAATTTTTAATATTCTTATTAAAAATCTTCCCGATGTTGCCTTGAGACTCCTGGTTAAAATTTTCAACAAGTGTTTTTCATTAGCTTACTTCCCAAAAAGATGGAAAAACGCTAAAGTAATTCCTATCCTAAAACCTGATAAAAACCCAGCAGAAACATCAAGCTATCGACCAATTAGCTTACTTTCTTCTATCAGTAAACTTTTTGAAAAAAATATCTTGTTGAGAATGATGACTCATATAAATGAGAATTCAATTTTTTTACCAGAGCAGTTTGGATTTCGTCATGAACATTCAACTACTCATCAACTTGTAAGAGTTACGAACATGATAAAAACAAATAAATCTTCTGGGTTATCCACTGGAGTTGCTCTTCTAGACATAGAAAAAGCATTCGACAGTGTTTGGCACAAAGGTTTAATAGCAAAAATGTCTGATTTCCAGTTTCCTATTTATTTGATCAAAATGATTCAAAATTATTTAACTGATCGTACTCTTCAGGTTAGCTATCAGAATTGTAAATCTGAATTGCTACCCGTACGAGCCGGTGTTCCGCAGGGTTCGAGTGTAGATCCAATCTTGTATAATATTTTCACTTCTGATCTTCCAAATCTACCCGTTGGTTGTCAGAAATCGCTATTCTGTGACGACACAAGTCTGTTAGCCACAGGTAGAAATCTAAGAGTGATCTGCAGTCGCCTACAAAGAAGTTTAAATATTTTCAGTGATTATCTGTCAAAATGGAAAATTAAACCAAATGCAGCAAAAACGCAATTAATTATCTTTCCTCACAAGCCAAGAGCTTCTTTTCCTAAACCAAACAATAATCACATTCTCAAATTGAATGGCTTGGAATTGACATGGTCTGATCAAGCTAAATACTTAGGTTTAACGTATGACAAAAAACTCACTTTCAAGGATCACATTGAAGGAATCCAGGCAAAGTGTAATAAATATATTAAATGTTTATATCCTCTTATAAACAGAAATTCTAAGCTCTGTCTAAAAAACAAGTTGTTAATTTATAAACAAATTTTCAGACCAGCCATGCTTTATGCGGTACCAATTTGGTCAAGCTGCTGTTCCACCAGGAAGAAAACGCTTCAAAGGATTCAGAATAAAATTCTGAAAATGATTCTGAAGCGTCCTCCCTGGTTTAGTACAAATGAGTTACACAGACTCACAAATATAGAACCATTAGATGTAATGTCACATAATATTATAAGCAAATTCCGACAAAAATCGATGCAATCTTCAATTGAATCGATTCGCTCTCTGTATTAGTTAGTAAGTTAGTATATAAGTTCCTTTTCCCCATTACACAATACAAGTAGGTTTAGAATTTTCCCTACACAAAAATCTCAGAATTGCGGAAGCAAATGATGTCTTCATGGTAATAACCAAATCATATATATATATATAACAGGGCTGAAAAGTCACCACTTGTGGCTGAACACCCAATTTAAATCTTAAATCTTAATAATTTAATTTTAACTCATATTCCAATAAATAGTTATTTAAAAAAATAAAAAAAAAATACAAATAATGAGCAAAAATAACTCAAAACTCTCTGAAAGAATGAATTTAATACCTGCCAGCGGGCCAAATACACAAATACCTGCCAGCGGGCCAAATGCCAGCGGGCCAAATACAAAGTGGTTTCGTTTCAAGTGAGAATCTCTTGTTTTTGTTTACATTCCATATGTAGTTACCAAGGCTACTGGTAACTGTTTTTCAAAATCAATAACTTACCAACTTGTGTTGCCAGTTCCAACATTTTTTCAAGCAAATCCATTTTGACATTACCAGTTACTGAGGGGTAGTTAAATTTGCGATACAGTTTTGATAGTCGAGTGGCAGGTCGTGTCGTCGCTGTTACATTAGAGAATATGTATGACTTGGCATCTGAATTCATAACGGAAATGCGATGTGATGTATCACTTCCAGAAAGCAAAATACAAACATTCATGAAGTTCAGCAAAACGATGTTAAACAACTATA